>NC_051408.1:2376841-2377271 GCF_015228065.2 Penaeus monodon
AACTGAACGCGCGAATTGAACGTGGGAACTGAACGCGCGAATTGAACGTAGGAACTGAACGCGCGAATTGAACGTAGGAACTGAACGCGCGAATTGAACGTGGGAACTGAACGCGCGAATTGAACGTAGGAACTGAACGCGCGAATTGAACGTAGGAACTGAACGCGAGAATTGAACGTGGGAACTGAACGCGATAATGACGAGGAAAACTGAAACCGCGCGAATTGAAGTGGGAACCTGAACGCGCGAATTTGAACGTTGGGAAAGGAACTGAGCGCGAATTGAACGTGGAACGAACGCGCGAATTGAAACTTAGGGAACTGAACGCGCGAATTGGACGTGGGAACTGAACGCGCGAATTGAACGTGGGAACTGAACGCGCGAATTGAACGTAGGAACTGAACGCGCGAATTGAACGTGGGAACTGAAC
>NC_051408.1:2377528-2377633 GCF_015228065.2 Penaeus monodon
ATAGGTAGGATTCGTGAGAAAAGGTGAAATTTATGTCATCTTGAAAACAGGAAAATCTGTTGTATTCAAAGACCAAATTTGGCAGAAGTTATGTTTTCCATAAAA
>NC_051408.1:2377715-2377864 GCF_015228065.2 Penaeus monodon
AAGGACTTAACATTCGGCGAAAATTCTGTTGCTTCAGAAATAGGAAAAATATCTTTTGTATTCAAGAACGTAAAAAATATATATATCTGCATTGTTTTCTATAAATTCTTAATTCACGGCAATGGTCGTTTCTCTTGACGAAGATCGAC
>NC_051408.1:2377904-2377978 GCF_015228065.2 Penaeus monodon
TTCTCTCAAACACCACAGAGCTTGAACGCCCCGAGGGGAGATGTACCCTGTCCTGGCGAAAGTGTTTTCAGAAA
>NC_051408.1:2378826-2378895 GCF_015228065.2 Penaeus monodon
CTTCCTTATCGCCCAATTTGTACGAGAAAAAAATCTCTTTCGCTTCGGCCATCGTGCGTGAGAGAAAGG
>NC_051408.1:2379137-2379362 GCF_015228065.2 Penaeus monodon
AATATTTTTCGATTCAGAAAAAGGGAAAAAGAAAGAAAAAAAGATAATATTTTTCGCTTCAGAAAGAACGAATAAAAGGAGACAGAAAATAAGATTTTCACCCAAAACAGAAGAGGAAAGGAGAGAGATCAGAAGAAAAGTCCTTCCGACAGAGAAAGAGGGAAACAGAGAGAACAGAAGAGAACAGAAGAAGGGAAGGAGAGAGGAAGAAAGAAACTACTCTTT
>NC_051408.1:2380050-2380261 GCF_015228065.2 Penaeus monodon
TAAAGGTTAGAATAAAAACATGTCCTTAGTAAACTATAGCTGTTATTATGAGTGCCTATGGCTATCTACCCCCCCCCCCCCCCATGAGGAAGATTAATGGGGGAATGAAATAAGAGAGAAGTGTAAATAATTGCAGAGTGATTTATGCATTATTTTCCGCAGGATTGGAGACTTGATCTTTAGCTATCTATTCACTCCTAGCGAGTGAGAG
>NC_051408.1:2380548-2380786 GCF_015228065.2 Penaeus monodon
ACTTGCAAAAGCACTGTGATTACAAAAAAATAATGAAATATGCGTCCATTATTTGTCTACATTGTCATCTGCATTATTCATAAATATTGCAGTACATGCATGTTTGCAAAAGCCACCGTGAAATTCTACAGTGAGTTGCACAGCACACATAAAATTCCAGGAATTTTTAATACTGCAATAAACAAAACAAAAAAAAAATCTTATAATGACCATAAGCAAAGTGTAGTTACATATACTG
>NC_051408.1:2380983-2381139 GCF_015228065.2 Penaeus monodon
ATAAGCAAAGCCGAAAGATGCTTTTGCTCTGAAATGTTACATCTGTAAAAATCAAATATCATTTTCACATGTATTATTATATATAGTGCAGTCTGTTTTATCCTTATTGCAATTTAAGTAAATCTTCGTGTACTGAACTGTATATGTATTTGTTTT
>NC_051408.1:2381367-2381768 GCF_015228065.2 Penaeus monodon
GTCAATGTGGAAGAAAAAAAAAACATGAAAGAACTTGTAGTGTTTTCTGCGCATGCGTCGCCTGACACTTTGACTTGGCGGGAAGGACTTGTCAGTGGCTGCTCAGAAGCCGTTACGTAAACATGGAGAGGTATCTCTCTTCGAGATCTGAACCGAGTTGACAGACCGTCTGGTATATCGGAAAAAAGAACTCTTGCGTTTGTAATTCGTTCCTGTTTCAAATGTATGATTAAGTTGCCGATCTAGCGACGCGGTTCATTTGTGGTGGTAACATATATGTTGAGTGCGACCTAGACGATGAAGATAAAGATTATGAGGATCTTTTCATAGACTGATATCTTCTGGCATCTCGGATGTAAAGGTAGGTCTTGGTCTCTTTTGCCATGAACGATTTTGAAGAT
>NC_051408.1:2382237-2382352 GCF_015228065.2 Penaeus monodon
GAAAAGTGGTACAGAGAATAAATGCCCATAAACTTGATCATTTTCTTTTCATTTTGTAGAGCAATGGAAAAAAAATATATCGCAAAGAAACAGCGCTTGTATATGCTATCAAAAC
>NC_051408.1:2383799-2383905 GCF_015228065.2 Penaeus monodon
GCTTGTAGCTCTATCATCAATTATATAATTCCATCATATGACATAGAATATATGCTGTAAACATATCTACAACAGCCAGACATAAAACATTGATCAGTCACAGTGA
>NC_051408.1:2384122-2384352 GCF_015228065.2 Penaeus monodon
TTTTTTTTTCAAAATTAGTCCTCGGGAAAAGACTTCCCTTCTTTTTCTCCCCCTTTGTTTACGAATCCCCCCCCCCTCACCCCCACCGCCCTGTGATGCACGTGTGTTTACCCTCAATCAAGTTCAGAACATGTTTTGTTTACTAGTGCTGATGGGTCGAACGTCGGTTTCAGTGTAGTGATTATGGTGAAGATATTCGAAGGAGAGATTGCACTAATGGTGAGGATAGT
>NC_051408.1:2384985-2385110 GCF_015228065.2 Penaeus monodon
TCCAAGACAGATTTATCACAACTATCGCCCTTCCGTTTAGCAGTGAAGCGCGACATTTTCGCCGAGTTAGCCATGACCCAGCATCCTCTGGCCCCGACTTGACCCCAGCATGAGGGAATCTAATA
>NC_051408.1:2385185-2385478 GCF_015228065.2 Penaeus monodon
TGTATGATAAATCTACCAACAGTAATTAAAACAAGCAAACATAGTAAGGTACTTTTAGTTAAAGATGAATTGCTGTTTCTTGCAATCGTATATGAAATATCACGTATCAAAATACAATACTTTATTATACAGTAACGCCCACCATAATGTTTCGTTCCGTAATTTATTGTATTCCGTTCCTAGTTCTCCTTTGTGTGTTCTGAATTTGAGCTGAGTTTATGAGCGACATTTGCATAAAGAAATCTTTCTTCTGGGTTTAAAAATCGACATAATATTTTTAAGGATCTCGATTC
>NC_051408.1:2385542-2385882 GCF_015228065.2 Penaeus monodon
TAATGTTTTTTTAATATTCCATTTGATGGTAGATGATCTTAGTCATGATTTTAAATAATATTGATGATGATAGAGGCGAGTGTTATGACAATGATTATATGAACTGATGATAAAGGTAAAACCATAAAGAAAATTTTTCCTCGTTTTCCCGAAGTCATATTCCGCGTAATCTTTTTTAAACATTTCCTTTGTTGCACACGAGATAAATCTTTTTATAAAGTATATTAATCAGTCTCTTTGTGTAAGGTCTTGTCTCAGTGTCAGAATATGCTAAAGAAATGGACGAAGTGATATTGGACTGGTAATGCTACCGGTTATGATATGTGAACTGGGGAAAGAG
>NC_051408.1:2386252-2386398 GCF_015228065.2 Penaeus monodon
TCCTCTCAGCTCATCTATCTACGACCGGCTCTCTTTAATGATTATTAGAATCCATACTGGGAAAGCCAATTGCGTAAAACAGGTTGGTGACTGCCTTCAGAGGGGGACAGATATTATGCAAATTACTGATGATCTGTGGTGATTAC
>NC_051408.1:2387040-2387119 GCF_015228065.2 Penaeus monodon
TCCAAGACAGATTTATCACAACTATCGTCCTTCCGTTTAACAAGTTGAAGCAAGCGACATTTTCGCCGAGTTAGCATGA
>NC_051408.1:2387198-2387470 GCF_015228065.2 Penaeus monodon
AGAGGGGCTGGCCGGGCGCGAACCTAGGACCTTCCGATCTGAGCTATGCCACTCTCTTTATGGCAGAGGTAAGAGAGGGTTAAAAAAAAATCTTTAAGTCCGACATGCTACCGAACCCGGCATACAGAGCCACACAGAGCCACAGTTCCCTCCCAGGCACCGTTAATTATGCATGTATGTGTTAATTATGCCGCATTAGGGAATGCCATCTCATCCTCCTTTGGGGCCAAGACTCGCAAAAAAAAGTGCCGAGAAGTCAAACAAGGCAAGAT
>NC_051408.1:2388149-2388328 GCF_015228065.2 Penaeus monodon
GAGTAACTTGCATAGTTTCTCCAGTAGCAACGAAATCCTTGTTCATCAAAGGCGGAAAATTCAAAGGGGAGAGTCTGCAGTCTTGCAATGTTGAAAAGTAATCTTCCTGCGTCTGGTAAGGACGGAGATAGGTATATGGGGATTAATTTTCCAAAGGATGAAGAATAAATGCTCCGTAT
>NC_051408.1:2389031-2389157 GCF_015228065.2 Penaeus monodon
TAATTTCAAGGATAATGTTCGCGGCATCAGTAACAGCGGCCCTGTGGCGTATATTAGATGTCAGAGACCGACGCGGTAGACACAGCGCCTTAAGCTGGTTGACTAGACACGATATGATGTGAATAT
>NC_051408.1:2390303-2390803 GCF_015228065.2 Penaeus monodon
TGTCCATGTATGTGCATATCGATTAACGAAAAATAACAAGCGTTTTTGGATTCCAGGCCAATTTAGTTCAGAAATTCGTGAATATTCGCAAATAGAAAACCAAAACAATTAAAATAATAATAAATAAATGATAAATGATAAAAAATAATAAAATAATGAAAATAACGATAATAAAAATAATAAAACAATAAAAAGCATTTAGAAAATAATGAATGATACAAACAAATAAACAAAAAAAGTGATTTGTTTTCTTGCTTACATATGATCATAATTATAATTACATGAGGTATATATTACTGTTCTTGCCTCTGGCCATTGAAGTGCAAATGAACGTCAGTGACCTCAACTGTACTGCATTTGTTTACTGATCTGATGACTTGTTTGTTTGTTTATGTCGAGGCGAAGAGGCTGCCTGACAGTTTGTAGTTAATGAATAGCTGTCGTGTTGCCTGACAGTTCATGACAGGCTGACAGGTTAGCCTGTCATGCCGCTAAGTGAT
>NC_051408.1:2391506-2391901 GCF_015228065.2 Penaeus monodon
AGGATTATCATCGACAAAACATTTACTTCTACTATTTCATAAATGTAATCTAAAAATGTAACATACATGAGCCTCTAGTATCCAGTCATAGTCTCTACATTGTAACCCTGAATTAACGTGTCAGTGAATGCTATGCGTCACACAATCCCCCGTTTCTAGTTTTATCTGTGTGATCCACTTTTCAAAAATCTTTTTTTGCGTTTTATCTTGCAGGAAGTTTCAGGGAAGAGTTACGAGAGGGAACACGAGATGAAAAAATGGAGAAAGGGGACTTTTTTTTTGGGGGGGGGGCGAGGGGACATGATCTCTTCAGAATTCAGATGTCACAGGTTTCTGGAGTCCTTTGTAGGATTTTCAGGGAGATTTGCAACAGGTAGCTCTGAAGACATGTTCCT
>NC_051408.1:2392033-2392181 GCF_015228065.2 Penaeus monodon
GCAAAAATAGACTCCTCCCTGGTCTCTGATGAAATATTTTCGTCATAATCTTTTTATTTTCTGCCAGTAGTGCAAATTACTGAAAATTAGATTTGTCCCCGGCTGATGCCTTGCTGTGTTTTGTGGTTAGCAAACTGATAAGAAAGTA
>NC_051408.1:2393127-2393564 GCF_015228065.2 Penaeus monodon
GTAACTATGAATATAATCTCCTATGTTGCATTTCACATTTTATTTTATTCTGATTTTCCTCGGTTATTTTCCATATTTTCCCTGCTCTTGATTCAACAGCGATAAAAAAAAACTTTCCATTTCTTTTTCTTTTTTTACGTAAACACCACCAATCATATTCTCAGCAAGAGCATTCTCCTCCCCGCCCCCCTCTCACTCCACAATTACCCGGAACGAAACTCCGCCTCCTCTCACTCACATCCGCCGCGGAGTAGACCCTAAGTAGACATGACACTGTTAACTGAAGTCATTTCGGAATTTACATGTCACTTTTACGACTGTCATTTCCTCGGGCGAAACGCTCTCGCTTTCTTGTTAGACGTTGGCTGCGGCTTCCTTAACTACTGGGGGATTTTTTCTCTTTCGGGAAAGAGGCTTTTGAATACATCTCTGGGCTG
>NC_051408.1:2394027-2395357 GCF_015228065.2 Penaeus monodon
ACACACACTCACACGCACACAAATAGCTAGATGAACAGATAATATCTCTAACTACCCAGAATCACGCCCATAACCATAGATATGCGAATATGTTTGCGCATGCTGTTCCCACAAACCCGAAATCCTCCACCCTGTCCTTCCCCGGCCTCATACCGCCTCATTACTTGCGCGAGTGGATGAGACCGAACGTGCGGCTGTGGATGAGACCGAACGTGCGGCTGTGGATGAGACCGAACGTGCGGCTGTGGATGAGACCGAACGTGGGCTGGATGAGACGAAGTGCGGCTGGGATGAGACCGAACGTGCGGCTGTGGATGAGACCGAACGTGCGGCTGTGGATGAGACCGAACGTGCGGCTGTGGATGAGACCGAACGTGCGGCTGTGGATGAGACCGAACGTGCGGCTGTGGATGAGACCGAACGTGCGGCTGTGGATGAGACCGAACGTGCGGCTGTGGATGAGACCGAACGTGCGGCTGTGGATGAGACCGAACGTGCGGCTGTGGATGAGACCGAACGTGCGGCTGTGGATGAGATCGAACGTGCGGCTGTGGATGAGATCGAACGTGCGGCTGTGGATAAGACCGAACGTGCGGCTGTGGATGAGACCGAACGTGCGGCTGTGGATGAGACCGAACGTGCGGCTGTGGATGAGACCGAACGTGCGGCTGTGGATGAGACCGAACGTGTGGCTGTGGATGAGACCGAACGTGTGGCTGTGGATGAGACCGAACGTGCGGCTGTGGATGAGCCCGAACGTGGGGCTGTGGATGAGCCCGAACGTGCGGCTGTGGATGAGATCGAACGTGCGGCTGTGGATGAGACAGAACGTGCGGCTGTGGATGAGCCCGAACGTGGGGCTGTGGATGAGCCCGAACGTGCGGCTGTGGATGAGACCGAACGTGCGGCTGTGGATGAGACCGAACGTGGGGCTGTGGATGAGCCCGAACGTGCGGCTGTGGATGAGACCGAACGTGGGGCTGTGGATGAGCCCGAACGTGCGGCTGTGGATGAGACCGAACGTGCGGCTGTGGATGAGACCGAACGTGCGGCTGTGGATGAGCCCGAACGTGCGGCTGTGGATGAGACCGAACGTGCGGCTGTGGATGAGACCGAACGTGCGGCTGTGGATGAGACCGAACGTGCGGCTGTGGATGAGCCCGAACGTGCGGCTGTGGATGAGACCGAACGTGCGGCTGTGGATGAGACCGAACGTGCGGCTGTCTCCTCGGAAGCCCACACGTCTCAGGCATGAAATTATTCATTGCTATTCATAACAATGACGTAACTTTCTTCCATTTCTCGCTACCATGGGTGCGATTTCTTCTAG
>NC_051408.1:2395391-2395458 GCF_015228065.2 Penaeus monodon
CTCGTGTTGTACGAAATATCCGAGGTAGCAGCTCGCCGATCTTTCGAATTCGGACCAATCTTAAACA
>NC_051408.1:2395659-2395836 GCF_015228065.2 Penaeus monodon
TTGTAATCTTCCGAATCGAAGGGCATGATTCGACTGGATCTCTAAACCCTCCTCCGAAGCGAAATATATGATTGGGAGCGTTTGCTAATCCTTCGAAGTCAGACCAATCTGGAAAATCTCCGAACAACAGCTGATCACGACGAGAAGCTGGCTTCGGGACAAGTTTTCGATTGATGC
>NC_051408.1:2396159-2396333 GCF_015228065.2 Penaeus monodon
TAACTTCCGTAACACGATTTTTAAAAATACGTCTCCTAAATATGTTCTTCATTTAATACTTCACGTTACATAACCACACATTGTTCATACTATGCGTTTTGTCTGTATGTTGTTGATATTGTTTTTGTTTCTGTTTTTCTTGCTTTGCTGTTTATATATTTGTTTTGGTTATAC
>NC_051408.1:2396396-2396526 GCF_015228065.2 Penaeus monodon
TTACATTCCATGAGTTTTATATCGTTGTTGTTTTCTTTTGTTTCCTGTTTTTTTATGTTCAAGTTGAAGATTTTTGCTGCTCCAAAGCTCTTTGGCTTTTACCACAACATAGAACTTTTGCTATTAAGAG
>NC_051408.1:2396638-2396865 GCF_015228065.2 Penaeus monodon
AATGAAAATCTGTGAAGAATTAACATTTTTTCAAAACGTGACACTGGGACTGATACGCATTCATTCCATATATATATCATTCTATTCATGATTTCTTAATTAATTAGAAATCTTCCAGAGAGACCTTTCGCCTGTGTCTGAAAATCTTTTTTGGAAATACGACGTAAATCAGCACTTCTTCAGAAAAAAAATATGAAAACACTCATTTTCTGTGTACTAGCTATTAA
>NC_051408.1:2397168-2397328 GCF_015228065.2 Penaeus monodon
TTTAACCTTTAGTATGTCTAAGCTCATAAGAGACAAACTGGCAACTCACCCCCGGACTCAGGAGCATTCCGATTCATCAAATCTCTCTACTTTTTATTATTCGTATCAGCTGTTTACAGTGTTTAACTGCGTTTTACATTTTCAAAAAAAAATTATACGG
>NC_051408.1:2397388-2397712 GCF_015228065.2 Penaeus monodon
AGTGCCTTGGCGGATCGGAGTTCTCCATAGCGCGCGGTTGAGTTGCCAACTGATTTATTTTCTGAGATACGGAAATCTCCATTAAAATATAATAATTTGTGTCCAGAGCCATTGCCAGTGCACCTTTATATATTATCTTTATATTTACCTTGTATCATCTTCCTGATAAGCATAGAGATACTTCCTCCTTATGAATAAATCGTTAAGAAAATACATTTATAAAGAAAAAAAAATTGCAGAGATATTAATTCCAGTGTTATTTTTATCGTCCTTAACTTGTGATATCAAAGTCTTCTAAAAATAATTCTACCCCCTGCTATCTTG
>NC_051408.1:2397820-2398286 GCF_015228065.2 Penaeus monodon
TAATAATAATGATATAGGAAATATATAAGCTTGTGTAATATATGATTTATGTAAGGGAAAGAGAGAAGGGAATTTAACGTATAATATACGGATTATCTTTTCTGTAGACAAACCATATATTTATTAGGTATATATTTCTTTTCAGGTCATTATTTTCCTCCAGAAAGCGTTGATGTCGCATTACTGATGTCATAGTTAAGTAATAAAACGAGATATAGTGAACAGAGCCACTGAACCTGATCAAATAATCTTTAAAGAAAAAATAGAGGCTTCTTTCATTTTTATCTCCTTAGTATCAATATTTTTTTCTTATTAATAACCTTTTCCATATATTTATTTTATTGTGTTTTATTCGTTTATATATCTTTTGTGTAGAAAATTATCGTTACCCCCCCCCCCCAAACGCCCCAGCCTCACCCCCTCTCCCCAGCAGGAAGGGGAAATACACCACAAGTACGTCAAATAC
>NC_051408.1:2398535-2398689 GCF_015228065.2 Penaeus monodon
ACAGTTTTCGTATCATTCGGAAAATGTAATGCTAAGCTGATCTGAAAGTTCAGTTGACAGAAAACTTGTGCTGAGTCCTATGTCATATTGTCGGCTTGAAAGTTGTTTGATCTCATCGAAATATTTTTGGCTTGTGTGTGTTCCGTAAGGTATC
>NC_051408.1:2399019-2399379 GCF_015228065.2 Penaeus monodon
GAAATATTACACCACCTTTACCAAGAGAAACAAAGAACGATTGACTAATATCAAGCATCAAACCAAAATCAACCTTACACACTCACTGACCTCAGCTATTAACGTCTCTCTAACATCATCAATAAAATCCAAACCAACAATCGAATTAAAAGAAATCTGAACGAATATGTATATACGAGACAAAACGACAATAAACGGGAAAATAAGGGAAACATTCTGGTAAACAGGTTCCGCAGTCGTTCACTTAATATTTACTGTGTCGGGAAGGAATTGAGCGTAAACGTTTTAACTGCGAGTAATTTACTTCCTCGCAAAACGTTTTCCGTGCGGGGTGCAGCCTTGTTTATATGAAGCTCGCAT
>NC_051408.1:2399423-2399568 GCF_015228065.2 Penaeus monodon
GGGGATTTAGACGAAATTGGTGCCTGCTGATTATGTGGTATACGGGAGGGTCAATGACTTAACTGCGTGTGATAATTTTTTATAAAACGTTTTACGGAGTCGGGGGCAATATTGTGTACACTTAAAGATCGTAATTTGTTGTTAT
>NC_051408.1:2399600-2399788 GCF_015228065.2 Penaeus monodon
CGTAGTTCAGAGCCTCCAGCGGCAGTCAAAGAGATGCAAAAGTCCGTTTGTTTCGTCTCTATTTCATTCCTCTTCGTGTTGAGGCCTTTGTATCAAAGTGCCTTTTGAAGAAAAACTATAATATAAACAAAAAATACAATGACATTCGGGTTCTTTCTTTCTATAAATCATATGTATATATTTTTTTT
>NC_051408.1:2399819-2400172 GCF_015228065.2 Penaeus monodon
TTTTATAGTATGTATTATTTTTCAAGACATTAATTCCACATCCATTGATATCATACATAAGTCCGTATATAATATATTCGCATGCAACTGACATCCAAGATAAAACATTTCCACATGGTTTTGAATTATTGGTCGAAAGTTTCTCTACTTCTCCACATTTTCTGTCCAACCGAAGCAACGGGTCAGAAACGCGAACGAAATCAGAGCTTCCATGTGACAGACTGTTAAACTTTATGATGTTGATTTGTGTTTTGAAGACGGCATGGAATCACTTTGCTGGGGATGTGCAAATGTGACGGAATATATGAGACGCTGTTCATAAGAGTATTCTTAGGCGTCCAACACACACACAA
>NC_051408.1:2400344-2400624 GCF_015228065.2 Penaeus monodon
AATATAACAGTGTAATGAACAACAGAATCAGGTACAACATGTTTGGCTTATCATATGCAATAGTTTATTTCATCATTAGTATAAATATTATCCTCATTCCACTTAACTTTCTTTATCATTGTTTATTTTTCCTAGCATTGTGGGGTTGATGTTTTGGATTATATCAAAGGAATCTAATCATAACAGACGCTTGGATTATATCATTGTTCATAATGGATACACAAGGAAAATATGTATATATAAAAGATCAGAGTAACGCTAACGGCGGTGGTTTTTTTTT
>NC_051408.1:2401151-2401374 GCF_015228065.2 Penaeus monodon
TTTCAAGCTTTCCAGAGAGAGTAATAAAACGACTGTACCTTTTACATGCAAAAATACCACAGATTTTTTTTTATTATTTTTTATCTTTACAGTGATGTGGCATCTTCATGTATGATGACTTTCACTGATGACTTTTAAGAGCTAAAAACACTACAATTCTGCTCGTTAAGTGAAGTAATGAAGCAAGACCATCTATTTGCATCGAAATGTAATTAAACCTTGA
>NC_051408.1:2401402-2401604 GCF_015228065.2 Penaeus monodon
CATAATTACATTTCTCTCTTGTTTAAGGTATTCAGCTTTTTAGATAACTTTTTAGCACCAAAGAAAACTTTTAGTACTGTATTGTTTTCATTATTAATAGTATTATTTAGAAAAATGGACAGGACTCTTAACAACGTATTTTTTACCTCTCTGTGTGCAATGCAACATAGGGAAGAGAAGAGGAAGTCCCAGCTGCTCCGTG
>NC_051408.1:2402759-2402943 GCF_015228065.2 Penaeus monodon
GTATGTAATTAATGCATGTACCTTGGTCCAGCAATACATCTGTAGTTTAATCATTTCAAAGTGTGTTTCCCTAATTTATATGGTATGTTAGGCTCTTATAATTATGGATATACAGTAAAAAATATATAGATATAAAATATTAGGGTATAGCTAACGGCGGTGGTTTGTTTTCTCTCTTGCTAGT
>NC_051408.1:2403142-2403299 GCF_015228065.2 Penaeus monodon
CTAAATCCATTAAATAGACTAGAAAGTTAATAAATCGCTATGTAGTCAAATTACCGACACTGCCATTTAGTTAGCGCCGTCCAATTTACTCTTACACCCAAGATAAATGGCGCTGAATTGAAATTTACCGACGGTCTAAAAGAGAGAATCACGTGAT
>NC_051408.1:2403324-2403479 GCF_015228065.2 Penaeus monodon
TCATAGTTCACGTGCCAGCGACCGTTTTCTATGCGCCTGTGTATAGAAAACGGAAACCGCGTCTTCCACATTCCACCTGTTCAGTCGAGCGATCGGCGGAGTGTTAGGAAGATAAGTGGAGTGTTCAGCTGTTTGGACTGAGTAAACTTTTACTG
>NC_051408.1:2403954-2405130 GCF_015228065.2 Penaeus monodon
CAAAGCCCCATCGACACCAGCATCAGCATCTCCGGCAAACAGCTGTTTCCTTAAAACGTTTCATCTCGCGCCGAAAACGTTTGGCTCCCAGCAGCAAAGGAGCAGTTGCCAGATTCTGGGCATTTAATTAGGAAGTTTACTGCTGTTACTCTCTCCGTTGGTGTCATGTAAACTTCCTTTTGTTGCTGATAAACTTCCTTTGTTGAACATGTTTTTTTCCAGGTATGGTAAGTGCATTTATGTGAGACTATACGTTTAAGTGTCGACAGGAGATGCTCGTGTCGAGAGATGTAAGTGTCGAGGGAGATGCTAGTGTCGAGAGGAGATGCTGGTGTCGAGAGATGTAAGTATCGAGAGGAGATGCTGGTGTCGAGAGATGAAAGTGTCGAGAGGAGATGCTGATGTTGAGAGATGTAAGTGTCCGTGTCGAGAGGAGATGCTGGTGTCGAGAGATGTAAGTGTCGAGAGGAGATGCTGGTGTCGGGAGATGAAAGTGTCGAGAGGAGATACTGGTTGTCGAGAGATGCAAGTGTCGAGAGAAGATGCTGGTGTCGAGAGATGTAAGTATCGAGAGATGCTAGTGTCGAGAGATGTAAGTGTCGAGAGATGCTAGTGGCGAGAGATGTAAGTGTCGAGAGATGCTAGTGTCGAGAAATGTAAGTATCGAGAGATTCTGTGTCGAGAGATGTAATGTCCGAGAGATGCTAGTGGCGAGATGTAGTGTCGAGAGATGCATGTCGAGAGATGTAAGTGTCGGAGATCTAGTGGCGAGAGATGTAAGTGTCGAGAGATGCTAGTGTCGAGAAATGTAAGTATCGAGGGTCGATGCTGGTGTCGAGAGAAGATACTAATGTCGAGAGATGTAAGTGTCGAGAGAAGCTAGTGTCGAGAGATGTAAGTGTCGAGAGATGCTAGTGTCGAGAGATGTAAGTATCGAGAGGCGATGCTGGTGTCGAGAGATGTAAGTATCGAGAGAAGATGCTAGTGTCGAGAGATGTAAGTATCGAGAGGCGATGCTGGTGTTGAGAGATGAAAGTATCGAGAGGAAGTGTAATTATCTAGAGGATACCACAGTAAGTTAGAGAATATATAAAGGTAACATATCTTTAACCCTCACCTAATCAAAATGCAGATACCTTTACTAAACCATAAACAGCATTTACTTTAATCCCCCTT
>NC_051408.1:2405219-2405507 GCF_015228065.2 Penaeus monodon
CTTTTTTCTCTCACTCATCCGTACCCCCCAAAAAAGAGAAAAGAAAAAATAATCATCATTTCTCAGCCAACATGGAATTTCATTCAAGATACGGACTCCCATTCTCCTTTGCATTCGTTTTGGCAGTCGGGGCTCAAGTTCGGAGTGAACTTGTTTGGGAAAAGAGAGGAAAATTAGCTGAGACCGGCGAGCGAGTGAAAGTGGGCTGCGCTAGACGAGGCCGACTTGGAAATTTAATTTTGTAAAGTGATCGGGAGGTGTTCGTTGTGTGAAAGGTGTTGGTGTAAG
>NC_051408.1:2405825-2406447 GCF_015228065.2 Penaeus monodon
GATAACTGAAACCACATATTCCCATTACAAAAACTCTTTCCGTTTCAAAGCCAGCTGGTGAACAATAACAAGCCCTCTGGAGGCCGATCATCAAACTATTTATTCCCACTGTATTCCCAACCGAGGTCTGTATAAGTATAGATTTATATAGAGAAAGATAGTTGGGAACAAAGTCTATATAAGTATAGGTTTATATAGAGAGAGATAGTTGGGAACAAGGTCTGTATAAGTATAGATTTATATAGAGAAAGATAGTTGGGAATGAGGTCTATATAAGTATAGGTTTATATAGAGAAAGATAGTTGGGAATGAGGTCTATATAAGTATAGATTTATATAGAGAAAGATAGTTGGGAACAAGGTCTGTATAAGTATAGATTTATATAGAGAAAGATAGTTGGGAACGAGGTCTATATAAGTATAGGTTTATATAGAGAAAGATAGTTGGGAACAAGGTCTGTATAAGTATAGACTTATATAGAGTTATACAGACCTTTTTCCCAGCTACCATTAATTCCTTTGCTAAACCGGCTTAGGAATGAATATAACCTCAGTTTAGGTTTAAGATAGAAGTGCTATTGTAACAACAGTTCAATTTATGGCAAAGGCGTTTGCCAGTTCTA
>NC_051408.1:2406666-2406787 GCF_015228065.2 Penaeus monodon
AGGAATATCTGTAATATTCAGAGAAACCTTTTGTAATTCAACTCGGTAATTAATTCACTTATTCTGCTTAGGAATTTTGTAAACGGGATTTTAGAGAAGAGAAGAGTGTTGATAAATAAAA
>NC_051408.1:2407410-2407636 GCF_015228065.2 Penaeus monodon
ACCACTTTCCCACATTGCAATGCATTACAGAGTTTGCAGCACAAATTCGCATTGAGTACCTGATTCTGTTTGCTCATGTTAATACCGTTTTAGTAACGTCAATATTTACCCATAAATATATTCATTTTTGCTTGGAATAATATTATTTTTACTAAGTATATTTGACCCCGTATGCTGGTTATCAAATATTCAACTGAATTCGGGAGGGTTTTATATAAGAAATGCT
>NC_051408.1:2408021-2408351 GCF_015228065.2 Penaeus monodon
AAAAAAAAAACACTGAGAGTGGATAAGTTTGTCGTAACGAAACGTAATTTATTAGAAAACTCTCGACTAGTTTGAGGTTAAAACTGAAATATTTTTGGCATTTTTATCAAAAGCTGAAGGGGAAAGAAAATACAATTTGTCAACACTTTTTTTTATTCCAACAACTAAATGGATATGAACTTATACAAACAAAAGATGATTTTTATACATACCCTCCCTGGAAAGTTACATTCATCCTCACTAACATATAGTCATGTCGTAACCCAAATATATCATAAACACTCAACAATAAAGAACATTTATATATTTAATGCATCAATGTACAACAGC
>NC_051408.1:2408381-2408600 GCF_015228065.2 Penaeus monodon
AGTTTATTAAAGTAACAACTCTGTGCCAAATTGCGTATTTGATTTTTGGACATTCGCTGTATAAAATTTGTGTTTGTTCAATTAATCTTTTATAGAAAGGTTGTTTCTCTATTACTCCCAACAGGCATGTGAAGTTACCATATATCATTTTTCTGATAAAACTTTATTTTTTGCAATGCATGTATAGAGACACAGAGCAATGCATCGGTTTAATGATAG
>NC_051408.1:2409110-2410434 GCF_015228065.2 Penaeus monodon
ATTTTCCTCGTATTATGTTTTTTTTTGTCAATTGAATAGACGAGGGTCAAGATAGGTGAAAATAAGCAAGGATTGGGTGGATCAGAATGATTGGAAAAAATGTGAGACTATGCAACATGCAATAGTATGTAATATGCATGCACTCTCAACTATCTTAAAAAGGACGTCATGAGTATCGGAAACTTCCTCTGATCACAAGTCATGCAAAGGCTCTCGTCAGGCAGTAAGGAATAATGCGTCCGTTTATTTGGCACAGCGACGGTATCCGTGGACATTAAAAGGCGAAAAAATATCTTGCAATTGATCCTATACGCAAGCTCAGGAAATGGAAATGCATAACTGGCAACTCTCTCTAGTCTCTGGAACGCTCCGATTCGCTCTGTTTTCGTTGAGAAAGAAATTAAATCAATAAAGATGATATTGTGTAAAGCAATACAAAGTGCGGTACATAATTTTGAAAATGAATCCATACATAAGTAAATATGTAAATGTCAGCTAGTTGTGAAGTAAGAAAGTGAATAAGCGTAACCCACATTCCGGGTGAGTTGCCAGTTTCTTTATTTCCTGAAATTCGACGCGCTATAGTTGCTTGCATACTAGACGACTATAATTAAACCGAGACATCCATATTCTAAAATGTATATACACACTTACAAAAAAATCATTCTATCTCTTTCACTCACACGGAAAAAAAAGATCGTCTCTTTATTGGAAATGTCCAATAGCAATTGCAATATTATTTCTAAAGTTTTATTAACAGTTAAGTGTGTTGACATTCACATGAAGTTTAATTAATGACTAGTGTAGACGTAGTAATACGAACTTCAGCTTTTGAATACAACGCTGCATTAAAGCACCCTCCTTTGTGCACGACTCCTGGCATGCAACTGCAGTGAAAGGAGTCAAAACCATTCATTCAGCGAATAACATATATTAACAGAAACTGCTAAGATTTAGATTACGTCTGGCTTGGGTTGCGTTAGGCCGAGTTAGCTTTAAAAATGCACAGCCAAGTTAATTTAGCTTAGGGACTGGCATACTTTAAGACACAGGAAAGTACATTTGAGAGCAAAGTTCTTGTCAATTTCGTCTCAGTGATATGACTCCTTGTTGTTTATAAGCTTCATGTGTCCGTCACTGTAACTCGATATGCAACAGTATTTTTCACGTACGGACGAAATGTCAGTTTTTAGTAGGATTTTTAAACATCTATAAAATATTATAAACAATTTTTCTCTCTCTTTTTTTTGCATGAGTATTCTTTAGTCACAGACAAAATATCATAAGCTGATTTTTTTCCTTTTTTTTGCATGAGTATTCTCTA
>NC_051408.1:2410792-2411040 GCF_015228065.2 Penaeus monodon
TCTTTAGTCAGGCAAAATATCAGATGATAATTTTTCTGAATTGCACATTTGCTAATCTATGCATTTTGGTTTGAACGTTCCGACATGTTATGAACATGTTTTCTCTTGTTTATGCTCAGCATGCATATTATAATATTAAAGAGGTTTCTTTTTTCATTCAGTATGAATTTGACGAATGGTGACTATAAAAGAAAAATATATATATTCCGCTAAATATTTTACTTCTCAAAGGTCTAAAGGCGCTAATG
>NC_051408.1:2411507-2411643 GCF_015228065.2 Penaeus monodon
TCAGTTTCAAAAGAATAAATAGTTGGCAACTTTTCTCATGGTTTTATGTCATCCTCTCCTATCCGGAGGCGTTTGGCAACTGCCCCTCTATACAGCTGTCCATTCAAAGATAAAAGTTCGAAATCCATTTGTTTTT
>NC_051408.1:2411975-2412078 GCF_015228065.2 Penaeus monodon
GTTAATATGTTCATTTTTATTATTCTTACCCGGAGGACTACACAGCGAAAAATGTCATATAGGCAAATAATGAATCATATTACTAGACATTATTGGAGCAGAG
>NC_051408.1:2413214-2413329 GCF_015228065.2 Penaeus monodon
ATTGGCCATAAACAAGAGCTCTTTCAAAAGGTAGAATTCAATTATTTTCTCGAAGCAAACTCTCTCGCGATGGTCACACGGGTCAGCTAACCAAGCTTCCTGTGCACCATCTTTC
>NC_051408.1:2413636-2414098 GCF_015228065.2 Penaeus monodon
CATCCCTATCCCACTCACCGCTGGGAGACTGGTGAACCCGGGCAGGGAGAGGGGGGAGGAAGAGGGGGTGGGAGAGGGGGAGGAGGAGGGAGAGGGGGAAGGGAGAGGGGGTGGGAGAGGTGGGGAGGGAGGGAGAGGGGGAGGGAGAGGGGGGAGGAATAGAGGGTGGGAGAGGGGAGAGTGAGGGGGAAGTGAGAGGGGGAGGGAGAGGGGGAAGGAAGAGGGGGTGGGAGAGGTGGGGAGGGAGGGAGAGGGGGAGGGAGAGGGGGGAGGGAGAGGGTGGTGGGATGAGGGGGGGAGGGAGGGTGGGCGGGAGAGGGGGAGGAGCATGGGGAAGGGAGAGGGGGTGGGGGGGAAGAAGGGAGACAAACGCGCCTTGCCACAGGAATGCTTTTCTCTCCCGTCGCCATGTTCAGTGGGGTGTGACCTGTGATTGTCTGCTTGCGTCTGCTTGAAAGGGGA
>NC_051408.1:2414356-2414606 GCF_015228065.2 Penaeus monodon
AATACCTAGATCAACACGTTGCAGCAGAGTGATTGAAAATATTATCTGTTGCGAACTTTTGCTGATTCCTTTAATTAGAGAATAACAAAAATCAAAATAAAAAAAAGTAGATTTCCTGGATAAAACAATATCCTTCTTGGCAACGAAAAATACTAAAACAAAAATAAATGGAATAGTAATGATTTTTTTCTTCTTTTCTTTTTGTATATGTCTCTCACTCTTTATCTCTCTCTCTATCTCTCTATCTATC
>NC_051408.1:2415083-2415656 GCF_015228065.2 Penaeus monodon
CCTTTATCTCCTCCCTTTCTTTCTCTTGCACCATTACTATTCCGCCACAGACTCGGCCTCTGCATCGGAGGACGTGCCTTTCCTTCCAATTTCTGCCTCAAAACGATATGAAACTCCACGTGACAAAGTATCTTTTGTAACTGATGTTCTGTTGCTTCCTTCTATCTACTATCTACCTACTATCTACGGGGCGTTGTTCTACTATCTACTATCTGTCTACTATCTACGGGGTATATTTCTACTATCTACTATCTATCTACTATCCACGGGGTATCTTCCCATTACATACCATCTATATACTATCTACGGGGCATCCTCCTTCTATCTACTATCTATCTACTATCTACAGGGGCATCCCCCTACTATCTACCATCTATCTACTACCTACAGGAACTATACCAGTCTATTTTGACGTGTTTCTCAAATTTCAGAAAGAAAACGAATAAATAAGGGGAAGAAAAGAAAGGTGTTTCATAGATAATATTTGTTTGGTTTAGAATTTCATGGAAGATGCAAGTGATTGCTGTGTTCACGTTAATGCAGTGCCGAGGCAAATGGATTGGTTTGAGGACA
>NC_051408.1:2416074-2416237 GCF_015228065.2 Penaeus monodon
GCGCCCGCGTCGGGGTGACATCCTCCTCCGCTCTCGCGTGACTTCGCTTGACATCCTTCCTTCCATCAGCTCGCGATTCCTGTCACTCGCCAGGCCCGGTTTCCCGTATTTCGCTGCCTCTGTCTTTCTTATTTCTTCTTCTATTTCTATCATCATCATCATC
>NC_051408.1:2416383-2416452 GCF_015228065.2 Penaeus monodon
AGTTTTTGTTTATTAAAAAAATTTTTTGTTTGAGGTGGGCGATGCTATGCAAAGTCTCTTCATTCACGC
>NC_051408.1:2417313-2417480 GCF_015228065.2 Penaeus monodon
TTACTGTTTATTCATTTTCCTTCTTTCTCTTTGAATTGTCCTTTTCGCTATCTTAACTTCCTTATCTCTTATCATTTACCTGATTTACTGCTATTATCATTTACTCATATTATTTTCTAACTCCTTTTTCAAGTTATATTCGCCATCTCTTGTTTATCAACGAATCT
>NC_051408.1:2417961-2418135 GCF_015228065.2 Penaeus monodon
TTTTTTCCTTCTTTCTTTCTATTTTTCTTTTTTTCTTTATCTCTTTCTCTCATTTTCATTTTTCCGGGATATGATCTTGATGTATTAAGGAGTTAAAATATAGTTTCTAAGGAACAATAAAAAAAAAATTGTATATGTCAAAATTATGTTTGTTTCCCATTTTGAATTCGTGTC
>NC_051408.1:2418637-2419041 GCF_015228065.2 Penaeus monodon
TTGCAGACCAATCATCTGATTCCTTTCTGTCCTCACAACACTTCACTTCGTTAAGAATCCGGGAAGAAATTGATGCAAAATAACTCGAAAATTTCTTGGTAAAAGTTTGTGTATGATTTATCAATTCTTGTGAAAGTTTGTGTATGATTTGTGTATAACCTGTCGTATTTGTGTATAATTTGTGCAAAACTGTTAACATGTTCAACTGAATAATCAATTCTTGTAAAAAAATAAGTTTATTGGTGTAATTGGACAAATTTAGTTCAACAAATTTCAGTCATTGAAAGTTTTATTCATGTAGTCCATTTTGTTTAAATTATTTGTTTGTTGTATGAGAAATGTGTAATTTAATAAGAGAAAATTTTCCTTTTCGTTATTCTGTTCTCTTATATAGATTTTCCCAT
>NC_051408.1:2419921-2419986 GCF_015228065.2 Penaeus monodon
GCCTCTCGTGATAACCGGCCACGTGAGCGAATGACTCGGGAATTGCAATCGATGTCGTAACACGC
>NC_051408.1:2420031-2420169 GCF_015228065.2 Penaeus monodon
CACACGGCTGTTTCGCCTGCAGCACAGCGCACTTGCATGATTGCTTTCTGCAAGAACATGATATTCGCCTATCCTTGTCCCTCCCCCCCTCCCCCTCCCCTCTACTCTTCCCTCTCGATTGCAACATTGCTAGATACG
>NC_051408.1:2420294-2420489 GCF_015228065.2 Penaeus monodon
GAAGATCGAAACGGAAAGAGAAATTAGGAAAAGAGAAAAAAAAATCATTATCGACACGAATTGGCCTGCCACTCTCCGCCCAGTCGCGTCCGAAAATATAAATCCCTGCCGCTGCGTTTATCTCAATCAAAAGAGTTATTGCCCGTGTGATTGAGAAAACAATTTAAAAAAGGACTTAGTAATTTGTTCAAAATG
>NC_051408.1:2421499-2422627 GCF_015228065.2 Penaeus monodon
GACATGTGAAGTATTATGTAGTTAATAAACAGAGAGATTAAATAGATGCTCATATATACATATATTTCAAGATCCTTTTTATGGATCATGTAAACAAAAGGTAAAAGAGCTTAATTTTTAAACTCTTTAGAGTATTATTTAAAAAGCAAGAGAGCATTTTTTAACCGGTATTTTTCAACATTCAACTTCTTTTCATATAAATTCCAAACAGTGACCAGATTATATCATTCTCTTCATTCTGTTATTCGTTACATAAGTATCTTAACAAATAATAAAACACAAATACAAATATTTTTTTCTCTCTCTCTTTTGTGTGTGTATTTTTTTTCCATTTATTTATTAATTTATATTAAAAAAAATCTTGACTAACACATCTGTACAGATTCGAACAAAAACAAAAACGCATCAGCTCGACACGTCGTCCGATTCCCATGAAGCGAAACCTTGGCATCGTGACAACAGATGGTGTTGAGCGGATAACAAAGGGATCAAACAATTTGAATAATAAAAAGGAACTTCTATCCGTTCTCTGACATATACATCACACGTTTCAGAATATTTGCATCGAAATGTACTATTACCGTATTTCTGAACAAGGCAGAATCAAAGACCTGCACGTTAATTAATGATGAAGCGGAGTCCGAATCCGTTCATAGTACTGACAGTAGATTATACGCTATACAAGGGATACATTTCGAAATACACAATTTATCTGAAAATAATCATAATGATGATGACTTGATCCGGTGATTATCATCATACAGAGCTTAATAAAGATAGTACGATAGTATCTCTTGCAGTTTGAAATTATTTGTTCTCATTGATAACTACGTAATGAATGGAGTGCGTTTAAAAGGCAAAATTTAGCAGTACATTTACGAAAATTTCAGTGCGCTTTACTCAGTAACTGCACCGTTTTGTAGAGTTGGTTATCATAGAGTTTTATAGAGCAGATATCTGAAATGTGTATTTTTGTTAGGAATGAAAAAAAAAGGTGCACAGCGAATGAATGATGGTTTATATAACGTAAAATATCAGTCTGTTTGTTGCGTCAGTGGTGTTAAGTTGAGAGATTAGCGTTAAAGTGAGCGATTGATTAGACTACAAAATCGACATATACGTGATCGG
>NC_051408.1:2422832-2423004 GCF_015228065.2 Penaeus monodon
ATTATCCTACCGATGTGTTCCAGTATTACAGATAATTACCCTAGGATTATTGAAGGATTAGCGAGTGTGGGCGGGGGGATGTTTGAATATCCTTGAGGGAAAATGTTCAGGATATGATTGTTTATCGTTAATGCATCACAGCATGTTGCGAAAGACTTCATACATTTTTATA
>NC_051408.1:2423518-2423902 GCF_015228065.2 Penaeus monodon
TACAATCCAATACTAGTATATTTTAGAATATTTTAATCCAATACTCCGCTTATATTCTCATAACTTTTCCTTTTCATCTCCAAATCTCAGCTCTATATATACATCAATCCACCCCAAGACTCGATCCATATGCTCAGTGAATCCCATGCTTGCATTGCCTGCAACTGTGGAAATAAAGTCGGTTGCATAATGAATGAAGAGTTAACTGGGTACCTGGTCTATGCTATTTTTTGGGTTATTTGATTAATGCTGGTCGCTGATGAGAAGGAGTAATAGTTTTCAGATGTCGTTAAATACAGCCAAACTTTTTTTGTTTTTTGTTCTAGGAAATAGTTTTAATAGGTATGTAGGATGTTAGATTGGGTGGTGACTGTGTGTATTGCT
>NC_051408.1:2424088-2424154 GCF_015228065.2 Penaeus monodon
GTATTGTTAGTAAAAAAAGATAAATTTAGATAAAATATTCTCTGTTTTTAAGTGCGTGTGAGCGTC
>NC_051408.1:2424696-2424760 GCF_015228065.2 Penaeus monodon
GAAACTGACACTTAATTACCAGTAGTACCTTCCTGGATTTTGTTAGTTCTCCTGTCAGCCAGGA
>NC_051408.1:2424958-2425556 GCF_015228065.2 Penaeus monodon
ATAATCACAAACAACTACATGTCCGCCGTTTAAATCAACTTCACCAACATGGCTCCCTCTTCGGCTGTAAATCCAAACTTCGACAGAGTAAAGTCAAGACCAGATATTCGATTCAGTTTTCCATTAAAATAACATATCTTGCGCAATCATTCACGAACGGAACATACGCCGAAAAGAAACTTAGCATGGACGGATTACAGGCATAAAAGAAACTTAACACAGACCAATAACAGCCATGAAAGAAACTTAACACAGACCAATAACAGCCATGAAAGAAACTTAACACAGACCAACAACAGACATACAAAAAGGCGAATTCGTCGAGACATGTGAATAAGGACGAGGAAATAATCCCCTCATATCTCACAGACGAATGGGAACATCTATGCAAATGAGAGGGAGAAAGGTGATGCATTTGCTCCGTTTCTGTTCCATTTAGCATCGGATATTACCGGCTGATTGCCTGATATACGGAAGATTGGGGAAAAGGGAAGGGGAAGAGAAGGGGAGAGAGAGGAATAATACCGAACGCGTGAATCCTTGAATGAATAAATAGACACAGACAGTCATATGTGTGTTTGTGTGTAGTAGTTGATGT
>NC_051408.1:2425701-2425932 GCF_015228065.2 Penaeus monodon
AATGTGCGAATTGAGAGCGATATAGAAAAAAATCACTTAGCAGAGTTTAATTCTCGGCGCTATAAGAGCTCACCACCCTCCCTCCCCCATGCCCCCCAGACCCCCCCCCCCCGTCGGCGCGAAACATGTTCCTGACAAGTCGGCGAGGCAGTCCCGAGCCAGGAGAAGGAATCCGCAAGACGCTAAAGTGAAAGTAAACTCCTTCAAAGGATTTTCTTGAGGTAGTGGCGA
>NC_051408.1:2426286-2426489 GCF_015228065.2 Penaeus monodon
TTGTGTGTATATATGCACCCTTATACACTATAGTTATACGTTTCAAAATACATACATTTCCAACCGTACATTCTCCCTTGCATATATAAAACGCATGTACTGCATATATGTACATTTGCGTAAAGAGAGAGAAAGGTTTTCGAGTCGGTGCGAAAGGCGGCGTTTTAGAGTAAATATTTGAGAGGAAATGAATGGAGTCTGGT
>NC_051408.1:2427151-2427440 GCF_015228065.2 Penaeus monodon
GAAGACGATATGACCCGATCAGCATTGCAACTATTTCTTCAAAAATATGCAACTTGTCCTGGATTTTACGCGTGCGAAAGCAACGTCTTTGATTCATGGTTCTTTGCAACTCTTTCATGGGCGCTCGTGCTTGCTTGCATTGGCGTCGTGTTGCATTGTCGAAGAATAAGGAATTCAAAAAATGACAAGCTATCAGGGTTTATGCTGAGGATAGCGGCTTTCCAAAATCATATGTATGAACTTGACAATACACGCACAAAAAAACGTGTTTGTATGGATGTGTATATAC
>NC_051408.1:2428142-2428304 GCF_015228065.2 Penaeus monodon
ACTGCCTTTCCTGGTGGTGTCAGATCTGATGCACTGACCCAGTTTTGCATATTCCTTGTTACGCTTATCAGCTCATATTTATTTCCAATTAGTCGAGTAATCAAAAGGGAGTAATTGGAGGTTAATCTTCGCTTGTTAGAGATTTTTCTCTCTCTCTTTCTC
>NC_051408.1:2428349-2428698 GCF_015228065.2 Penaeus monodon
CTATAGTTTCCTATATTTTTTTCTGCTCTCTTTCATTACTACCTTAACAGGTCCATCTTTTTTATTGTTATTATCATAGCATTTTCTTTATATTTCTTATACTTTCCGACTTTTTTTTTCCTATATATTTTCCGCAGTCTTTTTACTTCGTTGTTATTGTTGCTTTCTTCTTCCTGAACGCAGCCACTTGTATCTAAGTCATCTGGATATTGATTTAACTCTCCCCGGCGTCTTCCCGTGAAAATGAGGTAGTGTGAATGTTAGTCAAATGTGGTGTTGTGTTCCGTAGACTTTCTTCTCCGGGTAGACAAGCGTTTGAATTCCTTATTCATGTTTGGGTGTATATATG
>NC_051408.1:2428958-2429319 GCF_015228065.2 Penaeus monodon
TTGCGTAAGTGAGCGTTTGTGTGAGTGACGGCATGTCTGTGGCGTGTATGCCAAAAGACGATAAACCCTTACCACAAAGCTTAGTATGCAACCATTAATATCCAAATTCACAGATATCCACAACTCCCTTCGATTCGCACAAAGCTTCCAACATGAATAAAACTGAATTAGGACGCATTGCAGAACTCTGAAACGACTTTGGTTCCCCCCTGTAACTTTCCCGTCGCTTATTCTATTATTTACAATCCGGAAAACTGAGAAATCGACTTTTTCACGCTCCTTTAATGGACTTTGATATCGGGAAACTACCGGAATCCCTATAATGTGTCTATTTCCTGTAACTATTTTTTTTGAAAATCCA
>NC_051408.1:2429588-2429745 GCF_015228065.2 Penaeus monodon
TCAGATCTCTACTGCTGCTGACATGGAAATGAATACAACCCGTTTCATGCTCGCGTTGTCGGAGTTCATCTGAGCCGCACATCCGTCTCGCCAGGAAGGCGGGGGGGAGGGGGGCTACGTACGAGCGGAAACAAGATGCGCCAAAGGGAGGGTTCGC
>NC_051408.1:2429780-2430321 GCF_015228065.2 Penaeus monodon
CATTTCTGGAGAGGAGACAGACATCACCAAACTCTCTTGCCTACTGAACATCCCATTCGAAATTGACAAAGCAAAATTTCCAGCCACATTGGAATAGGATGAGCTTAGGAGTTTTAAAAAAAAGGTGGGTTTCTAGTTTTCGTAGGAAATCAGTGAGAAGGGAAAAAAAAATACTAGAAAACTGTTTGATTAAGTAAATTGGTTCACTCACACTTCCCAGATCAAAGTTCAGTATTGCCAATGTACAAACGGCCGGCCTCGACACACGCTTACTATTCATATTGCCAGATGTACTATGGTCTATACTGGCGACCCACACATTGGCAACGCTGAATTATGAAGTGCTGGGGGGGAGGGGTGTTCAACCACTTTTCATTTACACTTTTACTACATGCAACAAGTGTCTAGCGAACCATTTCTCACAATGGAGGAGGGGACTGTCTTTTGAATACGAAGCATATAGGTGGGGAAGACTGTACATTCAATACAAAAGGGTATACAGGACGGTGAGAAAGATAGAAGGTTGATTAGCCACCTATGC
>NC_051408.1:2430352-2430962 GCF_015228065.2 Penaeus monodon
ATACTTTACTTTGAATAAAAATGAAAAAGATGAAGAGAAGGTTAAGGTGCCAGTTAGTGGGTTCTTGTCGAATGAATATCTATTTATATCTCGATTGCAAGTGAAAGGATTAAAATGCAGGAGGCTAGAGTTGATGAAGAACAAATGCGTTTCAAAGATTGTGGTTTTATGACAGATAAAACAAGAAAAAAAAAAATGGAATCTAATCCTTTTTTCCAGCAGGATTTTCTCTAAGCAAAATTTCAATCAAACTACAAAACAGTACAAGTTTCTACTCCAACTAGAAACTGTGATAATTCATATCGCAGAGTTTTCCTTAACGACCTCAGTAAACTTATAGACTAAATCCATAAACAAAGGACATTATGATAATCCAAAGAGGCTAAAAATGCAAAAAAAAAAAGTCGAAAATTCATATTCTGTATTGGCAAGTTTGGCAGAATGAAGCCTTACTCTAAAACCGCTGGTGGCGTTGCAGGATATACGGGCAGACTCTGTCATTGAGGATTGTCTACTCGTATGACGTTTAATCCAAATGGGTTTGTGGTTTGAAAAAGTTAGATGACGGAAATACTTGGGAGAAATAAAAATTAACTACTACTACTTTCTT
>NC_051408.1:2431128-2431401 GCF_015228065.2 Penaeus monodon
TGCTCCTTATTATTAACAAAACTTTTATCAGTGAGTATATTCCCGAAGGTAATAAAACTCAGAATATCTCCGAAAATCGAAAAGATTCTCAGTGAAATATAATAAGCTGGAAAAATGCCCTCGCATAGATTATCAACCTATGTCTCATTGATGAAAAATATAGATACTATTAAAATATTAATGAGAACGAGGGCCCCGAATACAGCAACTTTGTTAAAATGCGAGAATATAAAAGTTGCAAAGCGAAGACAGAATCTAGTGTGAATCAACAGC
>NC_051408.1:2431489-2431970 GCF_015228065.2 Penaeus monodon
ATTTGTGTTTAGATTGTGAACAAAAATAAAAGGCTAAGATTTTGCTTCCGATATCGATCTATTGAAGAAGATGAAGTCTCGAAAATGTAAAGATATTTGGAATTGTACAATAACAGGTTGACAATTTTGAGGACTTAAAAACAGATCAGTGAATTTACATGTGAACAGAAATTATAAGATAAGTATACAGAGAGATGAAAATATACAGAAAGTTTCAATTGCTCGCTTGAAACTGGTGGGGGGGGGGGATGAATGAAGGGAGAAATGTAAAGGAAAATGAATAACCTCATAATGAAAGAGATGACAAAAGGATAACAAAAAATGCAAAGGGAAATAAAAGGCTTCAGGTTATAAAGAAAAGGAAATATACAAATGGGAAAGGAACGTGCAAGGAATAACGGAAGGAATTAATAAAATAGCAAGGAATAAAGAGAAATGAGTGAAAATAAGATTATAAATATGTATGAATAACGGAAGTAAC
>NC_051408.1:2432282-2432491 GCF_015228065.2 Penaeus monodon
TTGAGCTTTTCAGTCACCTCTTGTCTTTATCTTCCTCTCCTTAGAGGAATATTTACCATTCCTCCTCGCATGTCTCTGTTTTTCGTGTCTTCCCTTCGCTATTTTTGCTTTTCAGTGACGTAACCTCTGTCTCGAGTTCCAGATCATATTTCGTGGTTTAATTCCTCAGGAGACACGAACGGACAGGAACGGATGGAGAAAAAGGAGGG
>NC_051408.1:2432543-2432644 GCF_015228065.2 Penaeus monodon
TAGAGGGGTAAGTGAGAGAGAGAAATATAAAAAAGGAATATGGAACAGTAATTGGGAGGGGAAACAAAAGGATAAAGAGAGATAGAGATTAGGAAAACGCT
>NC_051408.1:2432821-2432921 GCF_015228065.2 Penaeus monodon
CATTAGATGAAAGTTCTCCTCAAAAGGCGCCAAGTTTGTAAGCGCCTAAATTGACTCTTGTTCTTAAAAGGGGGGATCTTCCTTTGGAAACACTGCCCGA
>NC_051408.1:2433904-2434046 GCF_015228065.2 Penaeus monodon
AAAAAATGGGATGAAAAAAGATTAAAAAAAGGAATTTGCATAAATACACCCACGTGGTATTTTACTTGCCACAGGACGACGGTAACACGGTAAACTAATAGGGTGATTATCTGTGTGCTTGCGTAAGAAAAGCAGAGAATGG
>NC_051408.1:2434173-2434342 GCF_015228065.2 Penaeus monodon
TGTGTGTTCTGTTGCAATTGTTGAAAATGCGTGTGTGTGTGATATTGCTTTAAGCTTATAATGAGGGACTTATATGTGTTAAAATGTGACGTGTAACATAAGTATATAAATCTAAAGACATCTTTTTATATATTCAAAATGACACGTAACATAGATAATCACTAAGACT
>NC_051408.1:2434389-2434651 GCF_015228065.2 Penaeus monodon
CGCGCTACAAAAATACATATTTACCGAGAAATAAGAAATAAGAAAAATTTCGAAATCTCGTTTACATTTCCTCAACCACGACTAACAGCTAATACGCTCGTAACCTCGTCTTGTTCACACATGAAAAGCGTTCAATTATCACTTTGCAAACACGCCTTTGCAATGGTTGAAACGCTCGGTAAGTGCAATGGGGAGGGGGGGGGTTCTTTTACTCTCTCTCTTAATCAGTCTGTTTCTGCCTCTGTCTGTCTGTTTCTTTCTC
>NC_051408.1:2434946-2436178 GCF_015228065.2 Penaeus monodon
CCACTCACATCTCTCCCCCTTTCTCTTATTATGTACTTATCTCCTCTTCTTTCTCCGCGTGGGTGGGATGCTCTCGTGACGCAAAACCCTTTGTTTCTTATTCCTAAAATCTATTGTCTTTTGGAAAAGGGAAGATAGATAGAGAGAAGAAAAAAATCCGAAATGCAGTATCAATTTAGCATAAAGTCTTGAGGGATGATGAATGAATGAAGTCTGAAGGAAGTGACGGAGAATGAATGAAGTCTGAGAAAAAAAAGAATAATGAATGAAGGGGTCTATTGGAAATTGATAATTAATTAATGAAGTCTAATATAGATTCATTATAGTGAACGAATGGAGTGTGAAGGAAGTGATGATGAATGAATGAAGCTTTGTTTAAGGTGATAATGAATGAATGAAGTCTGACAGAAGCTAGAGAGTGGTGAGGGAATGAAATTCAGCCGAAGAGGATAGTGAATGAACGAATCCTGATGAAAGATGAGAGTCAAGGAACGAAGTAGGAAGGAAAGAGGTGATAATTGCAGGAGAATGAGCGAAGTTTGGTGAAGAAGATATCAGTGAAGGAACGAATTTATGAAGGAAATGATAGAAGAAGATGGCAGCGAATGAAAAGCAATAAAGATTTAAAAAAAAAAAAAAATCTGAAGCAAAATGAAGGAAGAAGAAATGGAGGAAACGATAAATGAAGGAGATAGCAGAGAAAGAAAGAGAAGATGGTAGAGAACGAAAGGGAAAAGGAGAAAGGAGAATGATAGAGAAGAAAAAAGAGGATGACAAAGAAGAAAAGAGAACATAACAAAAATGAAAGAGAAGGAAAAAGAAAAGTGACAGTCAAGGAAACAAACAAAAAAAAAACAAAGACAAGAAAAGGCAACAGAGAAATTAAAAGAAAAAAAACACACACACACACAACAAAAAACCGAAGCGACAGAAAATAAAAGTAAAAATAAAAAACACAAGAGACTCAAAAAAAAAAAAAAATAAATAAAAATAAAAAAATAATAAAATCCTCCTTTTTTTCTTCCAAAGCAGAAGAAACTCTCGATCCTCCAGATCCTCGAAGCCAAGAAAAAATCCCTGGTTTTCTTCGAGAAAGAAATGAAGAACCGCGATAGAAGGGAGATGCAAAGACCCTTGTTTTCACGCTAAAATTAGGTTCTCTGCGATTAGGGAATATGTGGGCGTGGCGAAGATTGGGGGGGGGGGATTATGAATACACGTGGGTGCAATCA
>NC_051408.1:2436343-2436505 GCF_015228065.2 Penaeus monodon
AAGTGTGGAAGTATGTGTCTGCATGGATACTTGTATCGAGCTATGTATTCATCCATATTAAACACAGACCCTTGCATCCACACATGTAATTTAAAATCTCCATCTGCCTCGCTCCACTCTCGACCAAAAACTCACAAAATTGAGAATCCAACAGAAAAAAAA
>NC_051408.1:2436525-2437078 GCF_015228065.2 Penaeus monodon
TGCAGAACCGCCGTCGACCAGGCTCCTTCAGGATAACATACTGTATTGCATTTTCTTGCGCATCGAATTATCTTCTCTGCGTGGTTGTTTCCTCAGTTGCAAAATAATGGGCTATTAACCCACACTGACTTCCTATTACTTCGTATGATGTCATAGATATAGCGTAAGTGTAGTTGGGATCTCGTATTTTTAGGTCCGTTATCCCCGTTTGCGCAATATTAATGGTATTTTTTAAGTAGTTTCATATTATAGTTTTTTTCAGGATCATTCTCTGAATTTAAAACAATTAATATCATTCTTAGATTATAGAGCATCTGATATTCTTAAATTATGCTGCGGTAGATAACATTCTTGAAATATAGTGCATTCGCTATCATTCTCAAAATACAGTGTATTCAGTATTATCCTTAAAGGGCGATCGCAAGGTTATCATTAATCAGTAAATCACAACGAACTGGTGATATATGTTACATTGCTCATATGTTGTGAAAGCCAAATACATTGCAAATGATACCAAGCTAATCATGTACTCTGCGACGCAAAATCGTTTGTT
>NC_051408.1:2437355-2437535 GCF_015228065.2 Penaeus monodon
CAACGCACACCCACGGTCT
Source organism: Penaeus monodon (assembly GCF_015228065.2). Lineage (NCBI taxonomy): Eukaryota > Metazoa > Arthropoda > Malacostraca > Decapoda > Penaeidae > Penaeus > Penaeus monodon. Next base: position 2,437,375 of record NC_051408.1, read on the forward strand.
TCGTATTTTGGAGCAGAGTTATTGTGTGGCCTTGTACCCCCCCCCCCTCGCCAAGAGGTAAAAATACGGCGAACCTCTTTCATAACTTTTATCCGAAAAGAAACAGGAGGCTGAGTACGGGTCGTCTTGTGCATATATATGGGTGTGTATGTTAGTGTATG
>NC_051408.1:2437951-2438479 GCF_015228065.2 Penaeus monodon
GCAGATGCTTCATGATTAAATTTCAAATGATTATCTTTTTTATCAAATTACAACGAATGTTTTATTACAACAGACTCTTTATACAACAGACACTTTATACAACAGACTCTTTATACAACAGACTCCTTATACAACAGACTCCTTATACAACAGACACTTTATACAACAGACTCCTTATACAACAGACTCCTTATACAACAGACACTTTATACAACTGACTCCTTATACAACAGACTCCTTATACAACAGACACTTTATACAACAGACTCCTTATACAACAGACACTTTATACAACAGACTCCTTATACAACAGACACTTTATACAACAGACACTTTATACAACAGATGCTATATACAACAAAAGCTTTACTACAACAGACGCTTCATAATCAACAACAGATACTCCATGATCCTTTAACCTGAGTCGCCTGAAGTAAGGGCCCCTAATTAGCGAGCTTGTAATTATAAAACTGTTTGAGGAAATTAACTGCTGGAATGAGTCAAATTCCGTTCAATGTATTGCAAAGT
>NC_051408.1:2439087-2439408 GCF_015228065.2 Penaeus monodon
TTCTCTATCATCGCTATTACAACACTATATACATATATATCCTTAAAAAGTAAAAAGAAATATTCCCTCTGTTGTCATTACTCCACTAAAATAAATAAAAACAAATTTATATAGACATCAGTCACACGGGAAAATGACACTGTCAAATAGGTGTGTCAACTTGTTAAAGGGTTGTCACGAGGCGCCAAATGCCACCAGCTGAGAGATGTCATATCAACAGGTGTCACAGACTGACAGGTTTGACAATTAGACAGTATGTCAAAGTGCCACTGACAGAATTTGCGAAAGACACTGATTAGTCTACGAGGATTTATATATGAC
>NC_051408.1:2439489-2439590 GCF_015228065.2 Penaeus monodon
GTAAAGCCCTGTTATTCTAAAAAGAAAGAGTATTTTGCAAAGATTTCGTTTTGTTAAATGAAATTATCTGTTTATCTTATCTTCAGCATCTGAATGATTTG
>NC_051408.1:2439810-2439981 GCF_015228065.2 Penaeus monodon
CCCAACGCTCACCCAATGAAGACGAATAATCGGAAAAGGAAGATAAAGGACGATAATAATCTTTTAAAAATCAACTTTATATTAGATCATAATGAGGCATTGACATGGCCCCTACAGCCGCCGAGTCTTCAGAAGTTTTCGTCCCAAATTGAATTTTGTGTTGCCTCTCTT
>NC_051408.1:2440485-2440550 GCF_015228065.2 Penaeus monodon
TTTTTTTTTCCCGGGGGGGGAAAAAAAAGGGGGGGGAAAAAAAAGGGGGGGGGGGGGGCCCCCCC
>NC_051408.1:2440691-2440758 GCF_015228065.2 Penaeus monodon
TATATTTTATTTTTTTTGGTATTATTTTTATATTATTTTATTGTTTATTATTTTAAAAAATATTTTG
>NC_051408.1:2441623-2441863 GCF_015228065.2 Penaeus monodon
TTGTTTTCTTTCTTTAATTCTGTCTTTATTACTATTTTCTCTTAATTCTTCCTTCTTCTTTTACAACAAACTTTTTCTCACTCTTTCTATCTCCTTGTTTATCGGTCTCTCTATTTCTACTGTTTATTGTTGTTTTTCGTTATTCCAATCTTCCTTCTATTTTCTCCTTCTCCTTTTCCTATGTTGATTTAATTTTTGACATTGGATATCGGAAAGTTGATTAGATAATTAAGTTCGTTA
>NC_051408.1:2442248-2442355 GCF_015228065.2 Penaeus monodon
GATCCATTCCCAGATAAACTGACTGGAATGGGAATGCGGGAATATAGATGAGGAACTTTCATTCATTCTCGCTCGTGACGGGGAGAGCGACTGGTTAAGGGGGGGGG
>NC_051408.1:2442748-2443043 GCF_015228065.2 Penaeus monodon
TCCCTTCCCACACTCCAGGCCACGAGCTTAAAGACACAATCAATATTTTCTCAGCGACTCACGACAAGACAATATAAGTATTGTTTCAGTAATATTTTCTTTTGTTTTTATTATATCTTTTATTTTTTATCATAATCGGAATTATGATTATAATTCATATTAATATTATTCGTTTTTTGTTATCTTATTGTTTTTTTTATGCATTTCTTCGAATTTCTTTATTTGACCCTTAGTTTCTTTTTTTCCTTTTTTCCTAAATATCTGTTTTTTTTTTCTTTTCCGTTAATTTCATTCT
>NC_051408.1:2443201-2443323 GCF_015228065.2 Penaeus monodon
GCTGTGATATTTATCTTCAATTGCGTTGAAATACTTCTAAACATATAATTATTTTTATCATCATCGAAATAGTTGTTCATTTATATTTATCAAATAATCCTTCGTCTCACGTTTTATTCTTA
>NC_051408.1:2443470-2443694 GCF_015228065.2 Penaeus monodon
CAAGTAAATATGCATTCATTTATTTCTCTGGTGTAGCTGCATGCAAATACGCTCAGGCAACAGTCACACGTCAGCGCGAGGAACGTTTTTCAAGCCTTCACACTGAAGCCGATTTCAGTTTTCGAATTCTGACAGCCTGAAATATGGAGATGTCAAAGGTACTTCAGTTTATTTGCTCGCACATTCAAGTTTCGGTATATCACTGTGTGCATTGTATGTAATAT
>NC_051408.1:2444299-2444636 GCF_015228065.2 Penaeus monodon
TCTTCCAAAATATGTAAAAGGGAGTACATAGCTCTCCCTCCCAGCCTCCGCTTCCCTCCTCGCCACGACGGAGGCTGGCGTCGGCCCCTCGACGCTCCCTCCTCGCCTCGGACAGGAGGCTTGGCGGGCGGGCCCCGTTTATGGCCACGAGAGTGGGTCGGCCTGTATCCCTTCTCCCCGGAGGCTGGCGTCGGCCTCCGCTTCCCTCCTCGCCACGACGGAGGCTGCTCGCCTCCCTCTCAAACGCTCCGCCCAGGGATCGCTTTCGGAAAATGTGGGGTGGTGTCGGGCCCCCCGTATTTCTATCATTTCTGAAGTGTTTATTTTTTGTAAAGAT
>NC_051408.1:2445339-2445413 GCF_015228065.2 Penaeus monodon
TCCCTACTTTGTCCTCGTCTGTTTTGTAAATCATGCAATAAAAAATTTTCTTTATATACCAATTACGAACAAAG
>NC_051408.1:2445997-2446195 GCF_015228065.2 Penaeus monodon
GGGGTCCCCCCCCCCTTCTCCGACGTAGAAATGGAGGAGAAAAGTCTTACCTCGCAAGGACATGTTGCAAGGGGATCCCATAAGAGGGAAGGAAGTGAAGGAAGCGTGGACATGGGTGACAATGAGAATGGATGCGAGCGGGAGGAGAAGAGGAAGAGGAACGAAGAGGGAACCGAAGCAGGAAGTCAATATGTTGCC
>NC_051408.1:2446345-2446586 GCF_015228065.2 Penaeus monodon
GGGGCAGGCGAGGCGGAGCAGGCCCTGACGACTCGGGGATACAAGGCGACAGTGATGACTCTCCCAACGGCTGGGGAAAAGCTCGCGAAAGGGATTATTTTCCGATATTGGACCCCGAATGCCTGTTGGACGGCGACAGATTTGTATGGGTAAAGGGGCACGTGTCCAGGGGCGAGGAGCGGAGTCAGCTCGTTGCCCTCCTGAAGGGGAAGTGCCAGAGAGGGTATTCACCAATGGAGGG
>NC_051408.1:2446909-2446996 GCF_015228065.2 Penaeus monodon
GCTGCGACTTCAGTCCCCCACGCCTGGCTGCAGGGCTCGTGGGGCGCCGTCACCGAAGGGCAATGATCAATCTCAGGACGAACGGCA
>NC_051408.1:2447498-2447698 GCF_015228065.2 Penaeus monodon
CGCTTGTATGTACTCTGACTCTGCTCTGATAGTGGGTGACTCGAATGCCAGAGCCCGCAAGTAGAAGAGATGGACAATATCAGTGATAACGGTAACAGGTTTTACCAGTTTTTTAAAGGTAAGCCCGACGCATGCTTGCTAGCTGGTACGGAGGCAACACGCATCAAGGGTGGACGACCTGATGACGCCTTTCTATTGGC
>NC_051408.1:2447778-2448534 GCF_015228065.2 Penaeus monodon
TCAGCGATCATTTCGCGTTGTATGTTAAGTTAAAAAAGAAACAAAAGAAAACGGTTTTCACTTAATGTAAACGACAGAGATCGGTTTGTTTACAACATAGAGAGCTCGTATAAACACTATACACCTATATGTTCAACAGGGATTTATTGAGTGCGATAGAAAGATGTTTACCCACAACTCCCAAGACACACAGAAAGGAAAAGGTTCAAGGGGCAAGAAAAAACAGGTACTGCAGTGATAAGACACTTATGCTAAGGACACGCATGTTAAGGATGGCACACAGGGAGTGGGTAAAAAAGGCAAACGGGAACAGGATGAACATGTACTTTTTGATATATCAAATTTATGTGGAGAAAAATGGAAAGAAGTCAAAGAGAAAAATACTGGCAAGAATTTGCTCAAAAGTCTTAAAGAAATACGGTATCAAGTAAATAAGATGAGGGGTAAAACAAATACCCTCATCAGCCGCCCACACCCAGAGGAGGAGGCAAACAAGCATATTCAGAGACGGGCGAAGGCAATCCTCTCTAATCTCACTACCACAAGACAAATATGACTGCAGTATCTTGGCATAGTATAAGTACACACGTGCTCCTACATGCAGTTAAAAGAGGGAAAAACACATAACGGGAGAAGATGGCGTAACATACGACATTCTAGACTCGTTAGTTAGCATGGAGAACAGTCCTTTATTAGATCTGTTCAACATGAGTTATTTCGAAAGCAGATTGCCGAAGGCCTGAGAAAAAAAAAACA
>NC_051408.1:2448672-2448904 GCF_015228065.2 Penaeus monodon
CATGAAAGGAAAAGGAATATCTGACTGCCTAATACAGTGCTTATCAAATGATGCAGAGAAGACTTTTGGTTGATTTACAAGGAGCCTTTATCAGAGCCGACGGGGAGGTGATTATGTATGAGTTGACAAGGCTAGGTGTCACGGGAAAGTTGCTGTAGTGGATTGGTGGCTAATTGTCTGAGAGACGAGCTCGAGTACGGTTTCAGGAATGTTCGTCAGCGGAGAGAAATCC
>NC_051408.1:2448958-2451012 GCF_015228065.2 Penaeus monodon
AGGGAACACAATAGCCTCAGAGAGATATCCTCAGGGCGCCCAGCCAAATTCTATACGCAAATGATATATTAATACAAGGGACTACGTAGCGTCGTCTACAGACAGCGCCGAATAACTTTAATAGGCTTATTCGAACATTAGGTTTGGTTGTCAATCAAGAAGAAAAACAAAGTTTCAGAGTAAACAAAGGGGCAACGTGAGACTTAAATGGCAAACAGGTGGAAAAGGTATTGACATAGAAGTATCTGGGTGAGTACATTGGCTTTACAGCCTCAAGTAAAGATGCCGAGGTGAATCGTATATTGACCCTGTGTAAGGCGCGGTTACGGCCGCCCAGAGCACTTGCTTGTCGCGGACTAGGAGCCGTTGCTCCCTTACTGAGATTAGTCTACATTAGTACAGTAAGAGCTCTGGTAGATTATGCAGCACCAGCACTTTCCATATCCTGTTAAGGGAGACTCCGAATAGAGAATGAAGCTATGCGAATCATCCTCGGGTGTCAAAGGAATACCAGAAGAGGTATAATGAGAGCAGAGACAGGATTGCAAAGCATTGGACAGAGAGTGAGCGAGATCAACGCAATCGCGGCCGTCAGGTTAATGAGAGGGGTCAGTGGAAAGAAATTGGTGAGAGATATGGTCAGCGGTTTTAACAACATAAGATCATTTTAAAGGCAAGGCAAGCGAGGGTATATGAAGAAACTCAAACATAGCATTCAATATTATGGATTGAAGGGTTATTGTCACTCTCATCAGACGTAGATGTAGACCCTCTCTCTATGAATAAATCCATGCAGGATCCAGGTAAACTTGAAGCAACGTACGGCCATAGAATAAATATTCTAACACGACTTGAGATTGCTCATGGTTACTGTGATGGGTCAGTACTGCAGGATGGTAGAGCTGGGTGTGGAGTCATCAGATAGTTTACTGAGTGGAGTTCTCATTACAAGCACTGGGATGACACAGTAATCACATATCTTCAACACAAGCTGAACTATGGGCAATATTGACAGCATTTAGACAGATTGAGGTAATTAATAAAGACGTTTCTTTGTGGACAGCAGGGGAGCACTGGACTCACTTAAAAGCAAGAACCCTGTGTTAGCCCACATAGTTGACGAGTGTCGTTTGATAGTTCATAGCTTGCGGGGTCTGGGGCGTGTGATTACATTTGTCTGGGTCCCTTCGCGTGTAGGCGTCAACTTTAATGAAGCTGTTGATGAGGTTGCGAAGTGGGCGACCAGGAAGCTTGAGGTGGTCCTTAAGTGTATGTGGACTCTTAAACAGGCAAGAACTAATGTCAGGAGGATACAGTTAGACTATGACGAGGCCAGGAAGGGCGAGGCGATTGAGACGAGCAACACTTCGAGACACTACATGCATCTAGTGATGTACACAGACTTATGGGAGGGGCAAGAGTAAATGACAGTGTAGTGTGTACATGAGGAAATGGGTATAAATATTACTGGCAGTTAGGAGTTAAAACAAGCGAACAAGATAAAGAATGCAGACTACCTAGAGCGCATACCTTGATACGCTATATATTACAGTATCCTATGCTTCAGAACATAAAGAAATGCAGAGATAACAGGCTAACCTGAACAGGCTGTGTGGATGATCAGGAATGGTCAGGTATTTGAGGTTCTGAAGAAGTACAGACTCTTTGTGCCAATGGTATAATGCACAGGAACGTAGGCTGTTATTCCTTCTGAAAAGACTATGTCTTGAGCAGGTTTCTGCCAAGTTGAGGATGACCGTCGCATGTTATGCATAATTCTCCTGAGACACCAAGATCTCATTTAACAAACTGTTAACCTTTTCTCCGGGATTATAACTACATATTGAGCGCATATTATATCAACGCGTGCCGTGTGTGATAATGTGAACCCAGGAGGGAACTTATCAAGATGAGGACGGAAAACGATCGTGTTATATCACTCTAAACCATTGACTCTGAATACTTTTCGTATTTTATGTATTGTATATATTCTCTGTATTTGAGATGTGACTTAACCTACGTTACCTCATCTTTTTGAGATGTAAGTTTTTGAT
>NC_051408.1:2451181-2451536 GCF_015228065.2 Penaeus monodon
ATAAAGACTACGACCTAAGCCTCATTCCATACAACCCCATCTCTTTAATCTCGAACTTAATTAACTGCATCGAGTCAGAATATACATAAAAAAAATATATATATCATCATCAATACTTTAAAATAAACGAAAAAAAAACTTTAAAAATGATGGAAAGCGACGTCGGGTGAAAAAAAGGAGAGGCTGTCTGTGTCCCAAGGGAGTGGGTGGATGAGTGTGGGGGTATCGGGGGGAGGTGGGTATAAGGGGGGGGTTGATGTGTGTACGTGTGTCTTGTGGGAGGTCCTTCTAGTGTTCTCTGTGAGGATCTGGAGGCTTTGTGGATCTTGTCTCTGTTGCATGGGTCCCTGGTTCA
>NC_051408.1:2451906-2452002 GCF_015228065.2 Penaeus monodon
ACGTCTCATGCAAACTTGAAGATGTTTATACCGCTGTCCGGGTTCCTCTTAACGGGGTCGCTGCTCTCGTTTCACTGCTGCGCTTCAAGACCTGCT
>NC_051408.1:2453092-2453338 GCF_015228065.2 Penaeus monodon
AAAGAGATAAAAACTTCAGCTTTTATCTTCACATCAACTTCTCGAGGATAACTTCTCAACATCTAATTCAATATTTCTTCCCTAGTTCCGTATGAAAGACGCCAAGAGATCTTAAACGCAGCAGGTATTCTCAGTCATGTCTACCTCAAAAATAGACGTTTTCATCTGTCGTAAATCAACTCGAGTGAAGAATTTACTGAAAATTATTGGTCCGCGTCTCTCTAATACGTGGATGAACTGATCTCA
>NC_051408.1:2454633-2454794 GCF_015228065.2 Penaeus monodon
GTAGGTATTCCCAGTCATGTCTACCACAAAAACAGACATTTTCATCTGTCGTAAATCAACTCGAGTGAAGAATTTACTGAAAATAAAAGGTATTGGTCCGCGTCTCTCTAAATACGTGGATGCTCGTGGGTATGGGACTGAGAGACCGCTGGGATAAAGGA
>NC_051408.1:2455483-2455720 GCF_015228065.2 Penaeus monodon
TAAAAGGAGCATTGCAAATCGCATTGAAAATACAAATACACTGTTGCAAGGCACCCACAATCTGCAATATTTGGCTTCTGTGTAATTATTACATTGAAAGGTTTTATCACAAAAAGTACGAGCAATTGACGAAAATCATATTAATTAGGGAAATCATTAGCATAAAGTAGTCAATTGTCATCTATAACGCTGTTGGTCTATAAACGAAATTCCAAAATAACATGTCAGTTAGAGGAA
>NC_051408.1:2456019-2456387 GCF_015228065.2 Penaeus monodon
ATCTATGTGTCTGTGTGCGTATACATAGCGTACCTATGCATATGTGTACATACCGTGTTTGCCGACTCATGAAACGTAATGGGCGCCTCCCACATTTACATATTTGCTAACAAAATTAGCGCGCGAAATTGAAAATTGCGAAATTGTTTCGTTATTGCGTACTTAATAAAACAGATGACCGGCGGTTAAAATGACTTTCAGAATATTCACTCTCACTCCGTGTTCCTTTTTTTCATAATTTGCATAAACATATCCGTAAAATTATAATTAATCGTTAATGATATCAGAATCGTAGTTCTGGTATTATCTACTAATTAATCTACTTCGCTAATAAATCTGTTGAGAATTAGATATTTCATTCCTTATTA
>NC_051408.1:2456418-2456805 GCF_015228065.2 Penaeus monodon
TCTCGACGGACTACTTTGACACCGTTGCCACATATTTCGCAAGAGGAAAAAAAATAATAATGATGGCGCGTGCTTAGTAGCATTTTCTACATGTTGATTACACGAATGTCATTTTTCGCACCATATCCTTCCCAGTATTAAGGTTTTGGCGCACTAAAAAGTACCAAGATTAGTAGTTATATGTGGCAACACTGGCGTAGTAAAAAGCGCAAGAACAAAAGAAGATCAGGAAGCGTAAGTAGATTAAAATGGCGGGAAATTAACCCAAGCGCATATATTGTCCGAATAAGCGATGTGTGACGCGCGAACAATGTTTTAAAAGTCTTGGATGAAAATGCTGCTATATGTAACTTAAAAAAACAAGTGTTAAGCGAATTATTCTCACTT
>NC_051408.1:2456888-2456952 GCF_015228065.2 Penaeus monodon
CAGATCTGTTGTATGGAAGATCCAGCCCTCCCTCTTTCTTTCGCTTTTTCTATCTCTTTCACTG
>NC_051408.1:2457309-2457484 GCF_015228065.2 Penaeus monodon
TTCATTTACATATACACACATATTTCAAAAGCCTCTAAACATTTTGAATTATCGTACATTATATTGCGCTTTATTTTTTTCATCGAAATTTTGTCTGTCAGCTGAGAACGAGTGTGAAGTTAACCATTATTTCAATAAAAATTTCAACGAGACTCTGCCAGGATTATCGCTTTGA
>NC_051408.1:2457807-2457886 GCF_015228065.2 Penaeus monodon
CCCCCCTCCTCCCCTCCACACCCCTCCTCCTCACAAAACTACATATCATCATCACACTATTGTTTGATAATGGCAGGCG
>NC_051408.1:2457946-2458185 GCF_015228065.2 Penaeus monodon
CCCTGGTCATTCCTCTTGCCACGGCAGACACAGCCATTTAATACACAGTAAAGGCTAGAGTATAATAAACGATACGATTTCATACACAATCGTTTCATAACAGATCAGGCAGGGTTAAGGCGGGTACCTCGTACGTTCTGCTAAATGCTGACCTAACAATACGGGTTCTGTGCTGGGATTCGAGTACGCTAAAAGTCTTCGGTAAATTGTCAGTACTATCGCGTATGTTTCCTGTAGTA
>NC_051408.1:2458435-2458612 GCF_015228065.2 Penaeus monodon
GGAAAAGAAATGTCTTGTTTAAGTAGCGACCTCAAAAACGGATGGCGCTCTTAGTCAGTTATATAAATGGTTTGTCTGGCGCCAGGCGTTTCTCCCCAACCCCCCCCCCCTCCCTTCCCCCAAACTCCCAATCTAGTGAAGAAGTTCAGCCGAAGTTTTCTTATTCAACCATAGAAG
>NC_051408.1:2458652-2459554 GCF_015228065.2 Penaeus monodon
CAGCGTTTGGAATGTGTTTTCGATATGCTTGGAGATTTCTAAGAAGAACATTTGATAATACGACAGGGTTGTAAATTGTTTATCATAAGTTAATTAGCTTTAAGGTTACGGTATATTGATGCACATATTTCTTAATAAACTGTTGTTATAGAAAAATGAGACGATAAGCCTCGTCAGCCTCTGTAAATTTTTAGCTGTCAAAACCGCAATTGTAAATTGCAACTAACTACGGTGTCGAAAGATCACACACACATACACACAAAACAATTTACCGAAATATGGTTTGCTTTTTTAATCCTCAATACTTATAAGTGTGTTGGGAAATCTAGTATTCGAAGTATATTGACCTTTTAATTACTCAGCAAGTGCTAATAAGTGCCATCTTGTTGTCCTCAAAGTTCATTATGGAGATTAGATGAAAAATGATAATAATGATAATAACTTTTCTTTTTTTAATCTTACCCCAAAAATATTTCATTTTTGCAATACATCTCATTCGTAATGTTACGAAGTAAACATTGTTATAACATTATCATAACATGATAACATGATAACATTATCATTATTATAACAATTTTATAACAGTATTATTTAAAAAAAATTCCACTGATATGCGTCACTTTTAGTTAGAGCAGATCATAAAAAATAATTATCTTAATTATTATTCCCTTAATGAGTTGTCAATGTATTTGTATTTCTGTGACACATGAGTATTTTTTAATAGTAATTATGGTCAAGGAAATAATGTTTCGTTTTCATCGCATTTTCAAAATCCTTTTCCCAAAAAATCTAATGGAAAGTTCAGAAAGGTAAAACCTCCCTTGTAAATAATTTATATATTTGGGAATTATCATCCATAAAATGTGCTCAAACCACATAATTCTAATAAATCCTAGTTTAAT
>NC_051408.1:2459630-2459743 GCF_015228065.2 Penaeus monodon
CACCTTCACCTAAGAATTTTTTACAAGAAATTTTCCATCGTGTTCTATTGTCATAAATTCTCACCCTTTTACCCCCTACAATGTGTTCCGTCCAGTATATAGAAATGAGAGAA
>NC_051408.1:2460063-2460135 GCF_015228065.2 Penaeus monodon
CAAATGGGTATCTGAAAATTGATCTTATATTTAGGAAAAAAAAGATAATGATAAAGATACTTTAATGTTCGT
>NC_051408.1:2460349-2460477 GCF_015228065.2 Penaeus monodon
GAGAGCGAGAAAGCGATGATAAAGAGTGTGAGAATAATTACAATAGACAATCGATCCACAAAATACTGTTTGGCAACTCTTGAGCATCAATATTGAACGTCAACAAAAGGCCAGGTTATCCGAGCCCA
>NC_051408.1:2460925-2461039 GCF_015228065.2 Penaeus monodon
TATCAACCTTATATCTTTTCCCCTTTTTTTCTTTTCCTTTCCATGCCTCGATCCCGAAAACCTTATCCTCTCATAGCTCATTTACCCGATTTTTTCAATACCTATTTTTCCATC
>NC_051408.1:2461086-2461227 GCF_015228065.2 Penaeus monodon
CATGCCATCTATTCAAACTGCCATTTTTTTTTTCCTATTAAAACCTTATTTTTTTCCAAACGCGCATCTCTTTCCAGAAAACGTGATATTTTCGACGTTGAGTCAAATCCGTGAAAATTTTTTCATCTCTGGTTGACATAA
>NC_051408.1:2461524-2462039 GCF_015228065.2 Penaeus monodon
CGAAACACAAAAAATGCAAAAACAAACATATACATAAAATTTTCCTATTCTTAAAAAAAAAATCACAACTAAGATTTTTTTTTCAAATATATAAAAAGTATATGGATAAATGGATATAATGAATAAAGCATTTTCTTTTTTCTAATTTCAGCGTTTTTCGTACAGACTCTCATACATATAACGTTATTTTAATGAAATGTAATTACGTCTTTTGTATATAGAAATGTTCTAGAGTATCAAAGTAGATTTATATTACGCTGTTTTATCGAATTCATCAGTAAAAATACTTTCTAGTTGTATGGATCAAGACGAAAATTGGTCAGAGGGAAACGAAAAAAAAAAAGGTGCTAGTGTTATAGGGCCTAACAAAACATAAACACATGAAAAAAATGCTACATATATTTCCATAATAAAAAAAACGAAATCACAATCAAGAAACATTAAATGCATTTATTTTTCAGAACCGAATATCGTAGTTATGCCTTCATCCCAGCCATCGATTTTTATAATCCTAT
>NC_051408.1:2462310-2462449 GCF_015228065.2 Penaeus monodon
CTAAAGACGTCCTTACTTCGCGCATTTCTGTTAATTGTAATCTTTCTATACTTAATGATCTTCTCTACTTAGCATTATTCGTATTTATAATTGAATTAGTTAGTATTATCTAATTGCTTATTCAAAGAGTACTTGCAAA
>NC_051408.1:2462947-2463052 GCF_015228065.2 Penaeus monodon
GAATCTATGACGTCATTTTGGTCTACGCTAAAGTCAAGATTCGCAAAATATGTTATGGATATTATTAAGTTACATTATACATAAATTATATTAGTTGTATAACTT
>NC_051408.1:2463498-2463579 GCF_015228065.2 Penaeus monodon
GCAGAGAAAGTTGCCAGTTTAGCCATGATCGCAGGAGTTTAGCGGTTTTGTCGCTAGATTTGACCAGTTTCGTCGAGTACT
>NC_051408.1:2463612-2464218 GCF_015228065.2 Penaeus monodon
TACTTTTATGGCGATTTTGTGGCCGCCTTGGCTGTGAAGATAAATAACGTGGGTCAGACTTTCAGCTATTTTTAGAAGCGACTCAGAGACCATCTCTGTCTAGCGACTTTTTGCTACTTTGAAATGAGAATCGGAGAGGGTTTGTTATTTTATCCGAGCGATTTTTAGCTACTTTGGGTTGACAGGAGTATTAAAGCTTTCCGGCGCTAATCCCGAAATAGCGGATTTACGTTGACAGCAGAACGATATCAGTTTGGAACTGCTGTTGCTGTTCTGCTGTTGCTGTTCTGCTAGTGCTGTTCTTTTCCTGTTCTGCTGTTTGTAGCTGTTCTTCTGTTGCTTTGCTGTTGTCTGTTGTCTGTTACTGTTCTGCTGCTGCTGTTCTGCTATTGCTGTTGTTCTTCTGGTGTTTTGCTGTTGTCCTGTTGTCTGCTGCTGCTCTGCTGTTGCCGTCCTGCTGCCATAGTTAGCGGAATGTGGTTCCCAGAGATGGCGACAGAGGCTCCGCGCCAGCCACGTCGCCGCCGCTGATGGACAGGAACGCGAAATGGGGTTGAGGGGGGGGAGGGGGTCCTTATAACGAGGTGGCCAGCCGATGAGGGAGAA
>NC_051408.1:2464646-2465094 GCF_015228065.2 Penaeus monodon
TGCACACACATGAATAAACAAGGCACATGCCACTGAACATAATTGCGTAAATGTGTGCATATGAACCCGTTTCCGTGTTCATATATTCCCCTGTCGGCCTTTGCGAAATATAGGCAAGAGGCAGGTAGTTCACTGGAGCAAAAGATACACTCATGTTGTTTGAAACTTTATGTCTAGATATATTGAACTGTCCGTCTTGTGTTTATTCGCGCGCGCGTGTGTGCGTGAGCGTGGGTGCGTTTGTGTGCTGGGAGGTATAGTCTCATATTTGGCCTTATTTCAGTAGATTTCTTGATATACCTTGCTAATTACACCCTTTCTCACATCCCACCAGCTCATATATTTAGCTGATATACCTTTCCCTTGACCAAGTATGCTCTCAACACACTCCTACCCATCTACCCAGCTGACATACCCAGCTGATATAACCAACCCTCGACCAAGTATA
>NC_051408.1:2465280-2465419 GCF_015228065.2 Penaeus monodon
CTGTGGACCTGGTGATAACATCCGAACAAACAGAGGAAATCGCTCCAGTAAAATAGTATTTATAGGCGACCTTTCGAAAATGCGTCGGGGCGAGGAGACCAAAATAGCAGGGAGCAGAATTGATGTCCTGGAAAAGAGG
>NC_051408.1:2465983-2466249 GCF_015228065.2 Penaeus monodon
TCTATACACAGAAACAAAACAAAAAAAGTTATCGTGTATATATATATTTCTTTGTTTTCTCTTCGCGTTCCCTCTTAAGATGCCAGAAGCCTCTCCGCCAGGTCCCAAGTGCCACAGGGAACAGATAAGGAGAGATAAGAGAAGATACGGTGTCTGGAAGGCTGAATATCAAATATTCTCGGGGGGGAGGGGGGGGGGAGAAGTTTGTGTCTACATGTCAGCTGGGAGAGATATTTGTCTGTTTGTTTTGTTTATGAAGGGGGTTT
>NC_051408.1:2467166-2467504 GCF_015228065.2 Penaeus monodon
GCGTATGAACGATACTATACTAATTTTTCCATACATACACAAGACAGATAAACAGTAGCAGTTTATTATTATTCAATTCCTCCAAGAACTCATAATAAAGAAATTTATCCCAAGGCAAGAAAAAAAATTTAAAAAATCAACCGTCTCCTCTCTTTCATATGCAATCAATTCGTACTTTCTCTTGCAACAACTCTGCAATCTTTTGAGTCGAAGGCACGCCGCGGCAAATCGGCTTTTTATCGCCGGATGGAACCAGGATGTGCGAACCGAATGAGGACGAGAATATATATACGCTCCCGGCTTTTCTATCCGGTTGCAGGTGACCTAGTATGTTGGCT
>NC_051408.1:2468783-2468855 GCF_015228065.2 Penaeus monodon
GTCTATTGCGATAAATGAACAAATGAACCGAAAAATACAAGCAAAGAAATACACACGACCGCGTAATATGAG
>NC_051408.1:2468890-2468997 GCF_015228065.2 Penaeus monodon
CATCCCCCCTAGAGAATTGCAACATGGTATTCCTCCTCATCGTTATTTGTTCGCAATTAAAATGCCGATACTTTCTCATCAAAACTCAAAACTTGATGGAAAGATGG
>NC_051408.1:2470401-2470596 GCF_015228065.2 Penaeus monodon
AGCGTGTTTTCAATACGCGTAACCTCAGGCCGTGTCGGGCATCTTCACCCTGGGGAGATAAACGCTGCTGTAGATAATCGCAGAGAGCACGCAGGAACTTTGGGATAAGCGAAATCCCGCAGGAGGTCGAGAGTGAGTGGGGCGTATCCATATGCCTAAAGGCGTGGTCATGGTAAATGCGCAGTGATCCACGAA
>NC_051408.1:2470696-2470955 GCF_015228065.2 Penaeus monodon
CAGATGGGCACTGTTATAAATTATTATGAAATTATTATTACACATTATTATGAATTGCCATGGAAACATGACGATGAATTATTATGAAATAATTATTATCCTGAACTATCATGATTTATTACAAAAGTATTATGAAACCTAAGGTATATAATGAAATTATTCATTTCTCTCATCTTTATCTGCATAAAATGCTGTAGATAAAGCAGTAGATTTTCTTTTTATTCTCCTTCATTCTCTTTTCCATTAAGTATCTTGTATA
>NC_051408.1:2471276-2471476 GCF_015228065.2 Penaeus monodon
TGTTTAATCAAAACTAGAATTCCATTATCGCAGAACATTAATTCATACTGATTGCCGACACCTAGATATCCTGCTGCAAGATTTTTCAATCAGTTTACATGTTTTCTTTTATAGATAAATAGTAATCATGTGAGACAAGTAACAACGTACGGTGATATATATCACTGTTGCCATCAATATCAATATCAATATCAATATCA
>NC_051408.1:2472781-2473059 GCF_015228065.2 Penaeus monodon
TTTTTCTCATCCTTTTCTTTCTCCTTTTCACCACAGACATCTACTGCAACGCGACCTGGGACACTCTGTACTGCTGGCCCGCCACAGAAGCCGGCAGTGTTGCTAAGGAGATGTGTGCAACTGTTTTCACCGATATTCCGGATCTTGTGAATTATCCTGATGGTAGGAATATATTTTTTTATCCAGTTTTAGGTCCGGTATTCCATTCTTTTTTATATTTTTGCTTTGATTATAGTTTTTTTTTTGGGGGGGGGAGGGGAGTCTTTTTTGGCCACATC
>NC_051408.1:2473124-2473682 GCF_015228065.2 Penaeus monodon
GCTATCTAATTTTATATCGTTTCTTCTATCCTTTCTTTTATCCGTTGCTTCTTTTCCTCCATACTTGAAGTAAATTTCTATTTTACTCTCCGGTCGTTATATACGGCCCAGTTTGGCTACCTGCATCGGTGTGAAAAATTGGATACTTTTTAGCTCTGGTCATAACACAGTATTACAGTATTAAGCTACACATTTTATATCTAACTTCAGTATATCTTCTATTACATTAGATGAGATAGAATAATCCCATTTTATGATTAGCATATTTTTCTTTTTCGTAATCCTTACATGTGTTACAAATTACTCAGAAATTAAGCGTGTATTGTATGGTATAGCCTACATCCTATATATTTTACATGTAGTTTCAATTTTATTTCTTTCTCTGGCATGGAAGCACCTGTTCCAGGCTTAATTAGTTTCCAAAATTTTCAGACCAACCAAGTTTTCGATAGGCTCAGATAACAAAGGAATTCAATAGGAACGCAAAACTACTATATCCTTTTGTATTGATTAATGAGGTTTCAAGTCCACTGTTCTGTGAAATTATATTGATGTGAG
>NC_051408.1:2473725-2474033 GCF_015228065.2 Penaeus monodon
CACCATACAAAGTTTAGCTTCGTAGCTGAATTAGTAAATTTTTACGTAACACTTACTTTCCTAGCTTAATCTTAACTTTATTTTTTTAACAATTACCAAGTTTTGAACTCGTTAAATGTCCCTGAGTGTGATTATTGCATACGATATTTTTCTAAAGATCAAAGTAGTGTAGTTGGTAATGAAAGATTTTGTCAAAGCATGAACAGAGATCGTAAGATGAATAAATAGATAAAAAGAGAAAAGAGATATGGATATGCATGCTCGCTTTGAATTACATTCGAATGTTCTATGGTTTTCGGTACTTTCCC
>NC_051408.1:2475495-2475645 GCF_015228065.2 Penaeus monodon
AGCATAAAAAATTGTGGGTACATGTTACTTGCAATATAAATGACTGTTTCCCTTGTTTCATAATATGAAGTGGAATCAAAAATCCTTCCACACTTACAGGATCAAGGTAGATGTCTTAATCAATTCTGCAAAATAATTACCGTGAAACAA
>NC_051408.1:2475706-2476190 GCF_015228065.2 Penaeus monodon
AATAAAAGGTGTAAACGACGAAAACCTGCTATAACATTATTACATATCTAAACCAAATATAGATATTTCGATAGTAAGAATTTTATAAAAAAAAAAAAATATATGCTCTTTCTTGTTTTCTCTTGTTTTTCTAGAATTTAGTCACCAGTCACTTAATGAGAATCGATTTCAAAATCTCTTACTTGTTACATTTTGTTCATAAAATGTTTAAATAAGGCCTTTCATCAGTTAAACAACGGGTTGATTACAGTATAGTTTTGTTATTATGCATATATCAACTTTGTACATGGTACAGCTGACAGTGCATAGTTTAGCTAAGTAAGGTTATTAACATTCGATTAAGAAATTGGAACAGGGAAATCCGCTTCCTCTTAATCTATCTTAAGAAATTCATTTCAGATATCAAAATATAATTTAAAAGGTTGTTTGGATTTTTTTCAATATTGTTTATGAACAAGGTTTACATTAATATGATTAAATGCAC
>NC_051408.1:2476227-2477023 GCF_015228065.2 Penaeus monodon
CTTATTACTAGGTAGACTTGATTTAGTGTATTACTAGGTAGATTTTCCAGCGAATCACAGAGAAGGTGAACAGTCATCCAACAGAATCGTAATTACCTTGTTCATTTCCTTAGAATAGTCCCAAGGTTTGAAATACTGAATATCTTACTGGAGGCACATAAGATGGATAATGTTGAGCGTTTTATTTCACGGGAATTAATGTTCTAATGTTCTCACTTAATGCCACTAAATGTTTAAGTCAGAGAGCTCATCCATCTTAAAGAGATAAGCTGTGTAGCTGTAAAAGCTAAGCTAAGAAATAAGCTGGTAAGAGATAAGCTGAGAAGAATGGAACCCTGTACCCTTAGATGCTTCGCGAGGCAAGAGCGATAACTTTCTATGTATATGGTTGTTGCAACATTACAACCGGAAATTTGTTGAGCGAGCATGCGAGCGAGTTATTGCAATATTTTCATTTTGCTAAACATTTAGAGGCAATGATACTACTTTGTCTAAAGCTGTTTCATTACTATATAAATACCGACTGAACACTACAGATCAAATGTAGAAATATTGGTTTCATCATAGTTATGCAAGTATAAATGATAATGTCAGTATTGACATTTGAAATATCTAATGCCTCGGTGTGCGACATAACCACATATTAAATGGATATCAATATGAACTGTACAAATGCGTTAATACGAGGGTTTAATAAAGCGATATTATTCAAAGTTGTAAATGCCACACGTATATGATAACATCCCTCTCCTCACACGTATATATGTGTCTATTTATCTATCCGTCTAATTCACCA
>NC_051408.1:2477252-2477741 GCF_015228065.2 Penaeus monodon
TGTCCACATTTTCTCTCTCTCACGCCTACTACCCTCCATCTTTGCCATTATACAATACAAAAAAAATATGCCCGGATAGTTTATCCCTCCCGTATTTATCCAAACATTTCTAATACTAATGCAGGAATCGCCACTCTCACGAGGGTTGCAAAGACCATTAATAATACATAAAGGAGCGAGGGTGTTCAAGCGGACCCAGGAATACACATTTTCCGATGAGTAAGTGAAATGCAGCGAGTCGTTCCCGTAGAATTTAACAAAGGTTTGGATTCATTACCATGTGCAGGATTTGAACAATGAAGCCGTGAGCTGAGCTTATGATCACTTTTCATTCAGAGTAAAAGTTGTCAAAACAAACAAAACATATATAACCTATTCTTATGCTAATGTTTTTTTTTTATCTTTTATCCTTCCTTTTCCCCTTTCATATTCATGTTCGCTCATCGGGGGGACTCCGCTTGAGCCTATATCAGTCTTTGATTTTCCCCT
>NC_051408.1:2479089-2480284 GCF_015228065.2 Penaeus monodon
CTGAGGTGCATATTTCCATTTTTTTTCATCCCATCCTGCAAACGCGATATATTCAGCGAATCGTGATATCATGTCTTGTGTTTAACGCCCGAGTGCGCAAGAAAGCTTCCTATTCGTCAGTGTCAGCTTCTTGCAAGGGTTAATTAAAGAGCAAAATTCAATATATCTTATTTATTCCTCCCATGAAAGTCAAACTCAAGTTCTGCTTGATATTTAAGCGCTATGGATGTATCAAAGATAAGATAAGATGAAAATGTTTATGAAAGGCTGAACAGTGAACTTTTTTAGAATAGAAAAAACAAACGAAAGACAAAAGAAATAGAAAGAGAGAAAGAAAAGAAGGAAAGACAAAAAGTATTTAGAAGGTAACTGATACCTGAAACAGTAGCGCAAGGTCATGGAAAAAAATAATTTCCTATACCCCATTGTTTTGTGGTAGTTTTGTTGTTGATATTAGTTTCTCTCTATTGTAGTTTTCGTTGTTTTCCTCTCGGTCGGATTGAGAAAGCAATGTGAATTTAATCAAAACGCGCATTGTTGTGCAATGTTATAATTCTAAGTCCTGTTTTATCTTAAAGGTAGCCTTTGCTATAATTGCGTGATTGAATATTTCATAACGGATGTACAGAAGCCCATCGGAAATTGTACTATGAGCAAAATATTAATGGCAGCTCTTGTGGTGATTTGAGGGTACTTAATGTTTTTTTTCCGTCGACCTATTTTCCTAAGAATGAAAGTCTAATAGGGAACATTGAAATTAAAGCTGACAATATTCAACTATACTTGGAATTAACTAACGGAATAGTCGGACCGAAAAATTGAGAGGAAATTGGTAACACAAAACCGAGTTTACTTAATCTGGAAAGTGAAGCCGATTTAACACACGACTCCGTCCAGGTTACAGTCAAGTCAAGTCAATTCAAAGAGAATCCTTTATCAATTCCTCTCTGAGTCTTATGAAATAACCTTGCATCTCTCTGCCCATGCAACTTGAAGAGCAAATTCCAAGCTCGGGATAGATTTGTCGACGACGAAATCTCTCCGTTACATATAGGTATTGAAGATCATAGCCAGGAACTTGGAGCGGAAACTTTAAACAACTTGACCGTTTTAAGAGGTTTCCCTTGCGTGCGATCGAGGCCGAGATTGTTCCGAGACATGAAAGCGCTTCGGAAAACCACGTTATATAGTGTAT
>NC_051408.1:2480606-2480759 GCF_015228065.2 Penaeus monodon
TCAACCCCGCCAGAGTTACGTAAGGAATTCTGTTATTGGATGCTGGTACTTTTCCCTATTTCTCACGTTTCTCATGTTCCTCGTTTATGAGAAAAAACACGTATGGAAGAACTTGTCTGTTTTCTAGTGCGAGTTTGTGAGAAAGGGCTTAAT
>NC_051408.1:2481030-2481141 GCF_015228065.2 Penaeus monodon
GTCTCTATTTTTTTTTGTGTCTTTCTCCATTTCTCTGTCACATACTCACATACACACACATACATAGTGTATGGCTCTGTCTCTCTCTATCACTACATTTATGTCTCACTC
>NC_051408.1:2481200-2481275 GCF_015228065.2 Penaeus monodon
GAACAAAAATGAAGGAAAATGTACACACAATTAAATGAAAATTCTGACACAACAGAAAAAAGTAAGTAAAAAAAG
>NC_051408.1:2481695-2482016 GCF_015228065.2 Penaeus monodon
TTTGCGTATATTTGTGTGTGTTCTGTTTACTCGCTTGAAGCGGATAATCCTGAGCAGTGGATTTAAGATCTATTTATCTGACAACATTATTACAAATTAAGACGCAGTATTAACAGTTCGTGTTTTTTTCTCACAAGGCCACGTAATCGCTACCATGTCTTTGTTCTGTGTTTGCGTCAGTTCAGAAGTGAAAAGGAGGAAGGCTGTAGCAAAGCGCATTGATAATCATAGACGGATTGTTAAGGCTCCCTGGAATGGATTCATTAGAGGAAAAAAGAAGAAAAAAAATAATGATGATAATTAGCGAAAATGGATGATGAA
>NC_051408.1:2482333-2482668 GCF_015228065.2 Penaeus monodon
GTTACGTACTATTAACACGCTGTAAGTATAATTACTTATTTGCTCAAATTCCCTATCACCGAAAAAAAGGAAAAAGAGAAAAAAAAACAGAAAAAAAGAGAAGAAGTGAAAAGAAAATTACATATAAATACATTGATTAATTAGTAAATGAATAAATTATATATATTAATATATTTCATAAATACTTAGGCATTTCATTTGGACCAAAGCGTGATGCAAAAAAGCTCCTGAGACCAAAAACAAGGCATACAAAACGGAATCAATTATATCCCCGAAACACATAAACAACACGTATCAAATATTTTCCAATCGAACGAAAAATATCGCGTTCGTGC
>NC_051408.1:2482705-2483023 GCF_015228065.2 Penaeus monodon
TCCTCTTACACTAATGATATTGTAAAAGGTAACACGTACTTAATTGGGAAATCCTTTTTTCTCTCTCTCTCTCCAAATAAGGATTCCAAAACGGTGACAAATTATAGATTTTTTTTTATTCATGACGTCAGCAAGCACTGAAAAATGAGATCTTGTTTTTTTTATTTTTTTGTAAGATTTTTTTAATTGAGGATTTTGTGAGTAATGGAGAGTTGAATAGCTTCTCAAGAGAGTCGTGGAACATTAATCACAGAATGACTCAAAATGTTGCGATAATGAGATGACGTCACACCCAGATTAGTGTACGCAGATCTATGT
>NC_051408.1:2483631-2483853 GCF_015228065.2 Penaeus monodon
GCAATGTTGCCGAAATAGGAGTTAATCAAGCGCCCAGGAATCTTCCGTTCGGCCCCTTTGAGAGCGTCCCTCGGCCACCGCCTTTACTTGCCGTCAAGTTCTCCAAATCGTTTTAATTAATCATACGCATTCTTCGAACTTCCCGCCTGCTTCGCTATTAAGTCTATTTTTGTGTCTGATTTTCCTTGGGCTGTTGCTTCCATTAGGGAATGGAAAGTGATG
>NC_051408.1:2484773-2485004 GCF_015228065.2 Penaeus monodon
CTACCAACCCAGTCTTTAATTTCTTACTAATTTCCTACTAATTTCTCATAGAATATTTTAGGGGTTAAAAAAAATTGTAGTTCGTTAGCTTTAAATGGGTTCTTATTCAGAAAAAGAAATAATTTGATATTAATCTTCACGAAAGGGTTTTAGTACAAGTGAAAAAATTTTTTTAAAAAGGGACACGGAATTGAGATATTTAATAAAAAAAAAATCAAAAATTTTTTCCCC
>NC_051408.1:2485031-2485113 GCF_015228065.2 Penaeus monodon
TTTGGAAGCTTATGAACACCTTAACACAAAAAAAATGAGAAAATTCCAAGTTTAAAGTTTTATGCAAAACAAAATTTAGGTT
>NC_051408.1:2485810-2485988 GCF_015228065.2 Penaeus monodon
AAAAAAACCCCCCACACAAACCCCCCAACCAACCAAACACCCCCCCCCCCCCCCCCCCCACCCCACCAAAAAACACCCCCACCCCCCCCCCCACCCCCCCCCCCCACCAAAACCCCACCACAAAAAAACCCCCCCCCCCCCCCCAAAAAACCCAACCAACCCAAAAAACCCCCCCCCC
>NC_051408.1:2486195-2486602 GCF_015228065.2 Penaeus monodon
AGGGGTGCAACGGAATTATTCTCCATAAAATCTTATTGATTACCCGAGATGAAAGTCTGTTATCCTTGCAATCCACTGGCTTTCTGCCCAATTGAAAGGGGGGGGGGGGGGAAATGTTAAGGAAGGGAAAGTGATATGTTTAGCAGAAAGAGAAATTGTAAAAAAGTTTCTGATCTTTACTTCCCTTGTCGCGAAATATTCTGATTCTGACATTTAGCTTCTTTTGATTATTTTTTTTAATGTAAATTGATTTTGTCGTGTTATTTTTGCTGTAAATATGTTGACGGATAAAATAAGCTTAAACTAAAATACATAACGTTTTAACTGAATATGTCTACCGGCTATAGAAAAAATAATACACAGAGACTCCTATAAACACCTACCCATATATCCGCATATACAAAACT
>NC_051408.1:2486725-2486797 GCF_015228065.2 Penaeus monodon
GCACGCACGCAAACCCATCCATATAGTTCCGAAGTTAAACGCATATAAACCCGATCTTTCTAATATTCCTTA
>NC_051408.1:2486834-2486932 GCF_015228065.2 Penaeus monodon
GCAGCCTACGCCTTCCGGGAGTGTGGCCATGACGGAATGTGGATGAAAGACGGATGGACGAATTACTCCCAGTGTCTCAACGTCATCGACAAACAGGT
>NC_051408.1:2486985-2487208 GCF_015228065.2 Penaeus monodon
CGAAGATCCAGACAGGACGGTTCCACTTGCCACAGCTACGGATGGGAGGTCTTGGTTATCAACGGCGCTGGGAAGCTTTATCTCTTCATCTGTTACCGTTACACTATGAGGAGAAATGTTGGGTTTCTGTCAGGGCTGGGGTTTGGCCGTTCAAACTCCGTCAATATTCGCTCCGAGGAGCTTCACTGCAGGAAGCCTTGTCCATTACTAAACATTGTGTGTG
>NC_051408.1:2487843-2488072 GCF_015228065.2 Penaeus monodon
GTTCCTGCCTCATAAGTCAATCTTTCCCACGAAACGCATCAAACTTCTAACAGCCTCATTTGAACTTCCTGCCTGTGTGATGCCGCAGCTCTCGCGAAAATGGAAAACTGACTCGACATTTTTAAGTTTGATTATTTTGGAGTTACGTCAGACATCGCCCTCGCTTGGACCTTAATGGGTGGTGGGGGGGGGGGGGGTGATCTTCATAATCTTAGTTGTTATGAGCCTT
>NC_051408.1:2488619-2488806 GCF_015228065.2 Penaeus monodon
TGAAAAGCTTCCACAGACCATACACTAGCAGCGGTACAAACGTTGAGTGAAATCCCCGTCCTCAACTGTACCTTTTGCCGCAGAAATTTTCCAAGCATCAAAGACCCACTTAAGTAACCGAGGGCACTTGGGATCAAATGCAACATCTTCTGAGAATTTGATAAGGACTTAGATTTTTGAGTGTATA
>NC_051408.1:2488982-2489071 GCF_015228065.2 Penaeus monodon
GAGGAAACAAAATCAGGGGGAAAGTATGTTTATAATGTATATCTAAGTGATTAAAACACAGTCATGGAGAGAGAAAAAAAAAGAAAGAT
>NC_051408.1:2489184-2489299 GCF_015228065.2 Penaeus monodon
TTCATTTCCATAGTATTAGCCTCTTCTCTGCCTTCAAGAAACTCAAAATACCTGAAATGAAGTGCCAAAAGGAGCCAATTTAAATCCCTTTCCAATTTAGAAAGTTCAGTTAAGT
>NC_051408.1:2489344-2490120 GCF_015228065.2 Penaeus monodon
CCTCAAAGAAAAGGGTAATTAGAAGCTAAGTGAAGCGTAAAGGAGGTATGATTAGAATATTTTTATTATGATATTCGTTTCAGTTCAGATACTGCAGATGCTTGTTGCATCCATTCTTTGTTATGAATGTGTGCTCCAGTGAACTTAATATTAATACTAATGACTTGATATACAGCTAATATGCACCTTTCATGTATCCATCTATTTCCCTTTGCAACGTCACTTCAATGCAACACTCCCTTGCAACACAAAAATCAGTACAACACTCCACTGCAACACCACATCAGTGTAACACTCCACCGCAATATCACACCAATGCAATATTCTACTGCAACATTACACCAATGCAACACCAGCCTAGTGTAGCACAAAACTCCAATGAAGCAGCACACTCATGCAACACCACGCCACTACAAAAGATCTGCAACAGTGCAATACCTAATTATATTATTACAACACCACCCTCAGAACACCTAATCTATGTAACACCAAGACTCCACTGCAACACCTCATCAGTGCAACACTCCATTGCAACACCTCATCAGTGCAATTCCACTGCAACACCTCATCAGTGCAACACTCCATTGCAACACCTCATCAGTGCAACACTCCACTGCAACACCTCATCAGTGCAACAATCAACTGCAACACCACATCAATGCAACACTCCACTGCAACACCACAGCAATGCAATACTCCACTGCAATACTACAACAATGCAACACTACGCATCTACACACATGCAATGACAATACACACAAACTGCACAACTCAAC
>NC_051408.1:2490887-2491015 GCF_015228065.2 Penaeus monodon
GCGACCGGCCAGCGTGCGAGCAACGGCGTCCGCTAACAAGGCACTTAACAGGAACGTGATGCGGGGAGACATCTGGTCCCCTTCTGTTGCAACAAGAGCAATTACTGTTGGCTCAGTCGCTTCATTAG
>NC_051408.1:2492625-2493029 GCF_015228065.2 Penaeus monodon
AGAAGAAATAGCTCTTGAAATAAGATAAATGAAAAATGGGACTTTAGGGGGAAAAAAATAGATGAAGTGGCCATAGAAATGATAAAAGAGAAAATAGACTTCGAAAAAAAAAATTAAACCGAGTTTTAAGACCAAAAGATAATAAATGTAAATAGATAAATTGATGAAAATCAGATAAAACCAGTTTTATGAATTAATTTAAAAATTAGAAATATCAATAAAAAGGAATAGAAGTTATAAAAAACAATACAAATATATGAACACGAGGTTAATTGCAAACAGAGAACGAAGATGAGAGTTCATTGCAATTGAAAAAAACTGAAGCAAGAGAATCTAACTTGCAGTGAGTAATCAATAGCTTTAATGAGCCAGTTGGGTAGAGTGATGATAGTTGTTAATTCTAG
>NC_051408.1:2493635-2493822 GCF_015228065.2 Penaeus monodon
GAGGACAGGAAGCGAGTGGAGAAATGTGTAGGAAATCATTCGTCTGCGGAACGAGAGAGAGAACATTCAAAAGCTATTTAATACACTATAAAGCCTTGCTTTTTCCTGCCGTTCCCTCTGCTAATGAGACTATATATATTCCGTACAGTGGGTGACGAACACATTATCATATTGCAATAAACAGTTT
>NC_051408.1:2493976-2494069 GCF_015228065.2 Penaeus monodon
AATAGTTTATTCTTATTTAGATGCCTTTGTATCTAAATATTTGATATGTTTTTAGGCTCGTTACAACTTAATGATGCTTAGTTTTAGATACAC
>NC_051408.1:2494120-2494216 GCF_015228065.2 Penaeus monodon
CTTATCTTTTCCATCCATCTCTTTTAATTCTTTCTTTCATACTTTCTCTGCCACTCCATCTTCCCTTCCTTCTCCCCCCCCCCTTTTCATTATTAT
>NC_051408.1:2494305-2494538 GCF_015228065.2 Penaeus monodon
CATACACCATTTCATCCGCCCCTCTCACCCTTTTTTTTTTTCTCTCTCTCTCAATTCAGGACTGGCTCTGCAAGACCCTTTTGGCGATCCGGATGTACGCTCAGATGGCCTCGATCAACTGGATGTTCGTCGAGGGGCTGTTCCTCCACTCAAGGTTGACCTCCAACGTCTTCGACTCGGGAGCTCCCTTTCCCCTCTACTACACTATAGGATGGGGTGAGTGGGAGGCGCGG
>NC_051408.1:2495225-2495438 GCF_015228065.2 Penaeus monodon
GTCTGTCTGTCTATCGATCTACTTCTCCCTCCCTGCCTGTCTCTCCCTCAAGCAGGGAAGGGAATACGATTCAGAAAACCTCCTTTGGCCTCCTTCACATTTCTCACTCGTGTGGCCTTTTCTCCCGCTGTCATTTCAACTTCCTTGGGCCATTGTGGCCGCGCATGGCCTTCGGGATGTAGAAAAGTATCGAGAAACTTCATTTCCCTTCGT
>NC_051408.1:2495587-2495865 GCF_015228065.2 Penaeus monodon
GCATCAGACACTTGTTCTTCACATTTTCTTCTCTTAGACACTGTATAACACCTAGAAAGTCCCTGTTCTTCACTTTCCGTTCTCTCAGAGACCGCATAAATGTTCTTTCACAGGCGCCCCCCTGGTGTTCATCGTCGCGTGGTCGGTCACCATGGCCATTCACTATCCGCCTTCGGGATGTCCACTGCCCTAACTTACGTGTGGATTCTGGTGGCGCCCATGTTCACCACACTTATGGTGAGTTGCTGAGGCGGTGGTTGTGTTCAAGCTTCGTTCGT
>NC_051408.1:2495906-2496668 GCF_015228065.2 Penaeus monodon
TCTTTTGTGCATATATTTCGTCCAAGGGGAGAGGGTCAGGTCTTTTTGCCAGCGGTCTAGGATTTGTTCCTCGCATTTTGGTGTGCTTACTTTGTACTGTGTGGGTTTAAGTTGGTGTTTATTTTAGAAATGAATGTTGTTGTTTTTTTTCATGTGTTTGTTGTAAGTATGATGGTTTCTCGTGTGTAATGTGTTTCTTTTTTTTTTCTTAATCAGTTTCATTATGCCTTCAGTAGAAATTTCTCGGTCATATTATTCAAAATATGTTATGTCTTCATTTTTTTATTACGAATTTATCCGTTTGAGATAATGAAAAAATCGAAGACCATATGAAAGTCGATTCCTTGGTGTTGAAACCCTCTTCTCCTTCCATCTCCCTCCTGCTTTTGTTTATATACTTTGTTTTCCTTTTTTTAACCACTTGCTTATGCATGTGCGGCAGCCGGGGGAAAATGGGGGGAAATTATGACCCGTTAAAAGATGGAAAAAGATGCGAGGAAAAAAAAAGTATTCTGTATTTTTTCCTTTTTGAGAAAATTGGCGAAGGTGGGATAAGGGGAGGAGAAGGAGGGTGGGGGTAGGAAGGATAAGAAGGAAGGGAAAAGATGAACAATCAGGGGAGTTGGGAGAGGGATAGGAGAAAGGGGGAAGTAGAGAGGAGGAAGAGAAGGTGGAGGAGAGGAAGAAGGGAATAGGATAGAAAAGAAAAGAGTGAAAGAATAATAAATAGGAATGATAATAAGAGAAGAGGGCGATAAAACC
>NC_051408.1:2496989-2497244 GCF_015228065.2 Penaeus monodon
ATGGAGTCGCTTCGTTGAGGATTAAGAGGGAAAAATCACCTCTCTCGGGTAGGCCTATATGCACTATTATTTTTACTGGAGCTCGAGAGAAATAAAATAAATAAAAAATACATGGCATCCTTTACGTCCTCGAGATGAAAGGGGGGGGGATTCTCCCTCGTTCCTGTTCATTTGCGTGTACACATGTATGTATGTGTGTGTGTTTTTTTGGGTTTATATACTGTTTTCATATTTTGAATAATATAATAGGAATGA
>NC_051408.1:2497545-2497672 GCF_015228065.2 Penaeus monodon
ACATTACACCCCCCATGCCTACAGAAAACAGACCGCAGGGGGACAGATACCAGTAAAGAAAAGAGAAATACAAAAGATGAATAACGTAACAAATATAGAAAAGGAATGAAACTGAATGCATGAAAGG
>NC_051408.1:2497710-2497824 GCF_015228065.2 Penaeus monodon
GGATAACATAGCAAATCCACATATGTAACTGACGCGTTTTGATATAATAAATTCACCAGGATTAGCATATTGATATTAATTGAGGATTTAACAAATTTTTCATTCCTTTTTTTT
>NC_051408.1:2497928-2498135 GCF_015228065.2 Penaeus monodon
TTTTTTTTCTATTTCAGTCGTTCCCTTTCTATTGACTCGTTGATAAATTAGATTTGTGTAGGTATAGAGAGACAGGTGCATAAATGCGATTCCTTTTTATTGAAATTTGGATTCTGATTAATTTGCAAGCATTTTATTAATTCATATTACTTTTGCTACGAACGGACAGTCATATTTCACTAAATGAATATCGGCATTCTGAATGAG
>NC_051408.1:2498621-2498755 GCF_015228065.2 Penaeus monodon
AAATAATGAGGGTGTTTTGGCATAATTTTTAGGAACCCTCAACCTATTTTTCATCCGTGAAGGGTTTTCAATTTTGCTCCTTAAATTTCCGAGATTTTAATTTTTTGCTTTAGCCATATTGTGTGCGTGCGCGC
>NC_051408.1:2498851-2498956 GCF_015228065.2 Penaeus monodon
GGGCCTGTCTCTCTCTTATGAATGTTTACATACAGTATAAATTATCATTCTAAAACAGATATTGTTAATCACAATGAACATAACTATAATACTGATCTAGACGAT
>NC_051408.1:2499002-2499241 GCF_015228065.2 Penaeus monodon
TACGAAAACATATTCAAATTTAAAAATAATGTTTAATAATAATCCACAGAATTTCCCATGACGTGTTTGATTAATATGCAAAAAGGCTTGCTGGGAAATTTTTTAAATCTTGCCCGAAACGAGATTTTTGTGGTTGTTAAGATAACAGATCCCCTAAATTTTAATATTTTTGCAATTTTTCGGGGTTTCTATTATAATCGTCTCTAAGTTTTTTTTATTCCTGTTTGCTGTTAATCTGA
>NC_051408.1:2499940-2500278 GCF_015228065.2 Penaeus monodon
GTTGCCTGAAATATTCAGCCATCTTTTATAACTAATTACCGGCAGAGGAAATAGCTGAACAGATGAAATATATGACAGGTGAATATGACCGAAACATTTATCAAAATCATTTCAAATTCCGAGAAAAAAAAATATTTGCATTTTTTTTTTTCTACTCGTAGCCTGTGGTTCATTCTGATGGCTTCCTGGTCATTTTTCATCGTGATTTCTTATTAATGAAAGATATGTATATATTTCAAAATAATGAAGGGTTGCAAAACAATTCTGGAATTAATTGTTATATAATTATTCGTTAAACAGAATTTTAGCAGAATTTCTTAAATTATCCAAGTATTTTT
>NC_051408.1:2500304-2500598 GCF_015228065.2 Penaeus monodon
AATTATGACAAGAAAATCGCGGATTATTTGCATTTTTACTTATCAATTAATGCATAAAGAGATGAGGATAAAGGCGTAGTTAAAATATATTGATCTTTTTTTTTATCTTTTTCTTGGCGTCGTGAGGTTGCACTTAACAGGTTATTGAAGTTATTCATGAATCAATGAATATATAAGCGAGTCATTCAGTCGGTGAGAAGTTGAAGGAACGTTCAGATGTTTAGGGGTTCAATACGTCATTTTTTGTGCGTTTATAGATAGATCGATGTGTAATCTTCTTCTCAGCTTTGCCCC
>NC_051408.1:2502555-2502821 GCF_015228065.2 Penaeus monodon
GTAAGTATACAAAGGACACATCTACCAACCCAGGGTCCGGGGCCACAAGCCCCTCACACGAACAAGGCGAACCCGCCTCGATGTCAGCCAGGTCAGCCAGGCGTCAGCTCAAGCACGACCCACTGCTTGCTTCCGGCCGTCAGCTTGCCTGCAGGGAGCGCGATAGCAGTCTGTTATTAATAGTTATTAAAGTCAACAGAGCTCGTGTAGTGTGTGTGCAGCTCCTGGAGATTTAGTTATATAAGTTGTGCTTCGCCGAGTCACTC
>NC_051408.1:2503806-2503986 GCF_015228065.2 Penaeus monodon
GGGAAGGGAGCATACCTTGCCTCATCCTCACCTTCGTTTCCTCACAGATCAACCTCATGTTCCTCATCAACATCGTCCGGATCCTCGTGACGAAGCTGAGAGCGAGCGACGCCCAAGTCAGGTGAGAAGGATTGAGACAACGTGTTCTCTCGTGAGGGATGGTTGTTGTAAAGAAAAATA
>NC_051408.1:2505126-2505346 GCF_015228065.2 Penaeus monodon
CCTTACCTTAGGAACGTACCTGAGACCCCAATCAGTCCCGAAGAAAAATATATCTCCTCATTACACCAATCAAGGCGACGGTGGTGCTGTTCCCTCTCCTGGGCACCACCAACCTCCTCTTCGCTGTCAACCCGGGGGACAAAGGCGAAGGAGCGTACATGGTGACCAACGCCCTCCTTCAGTCCTCGCAGGTGGGTCGTGGTGCTCGGGGTCAGCCTCT
>NC_051408.1:2505817-2506061 GCF_015228065.2 Penaeus monodon
GTGTGTGTGTTTAGCTGTGTTTGTGTCTACAAGTTCTTTTCCACTGCTATTTTTGTTAAGCTTTATCTTTATTTATCATTATCTATTTTATTTCCCTTTTGTGTGCGTGTGTGTATTAGGAGTAGGTAGATATCGGTTTTAAGTTTATTTCTGTTGTTGTTTTTTCTGTCTATATATATTTTTTGTGTGTTTGTTTGTGTGTGTTTTAGTGATGTGTGTCTCCTAGTTTTTTGGTTTTTTGCGG
>NC_051408.1:2506155-2507714 GCF_015228065.2 Penaeus monodon
TCCAGCTATATATATGTTCATAAGTAACTTTTCTCAGTGTGATTTTTCATTTTACTGATTTCTATTCCCACTTATATTCTCTCCCCCTTTCTTTCAGTTATATTGATCTTCTCATGACGATTATTACCTGATTTCTTTTCTCTATTCATTGTCCACGAGAAGGATTTTTTTATTGGATAAGCGAAGGATATAAGGATCGGCCATGGATTAAGACCTTGTTTCAGGGCTTACGGGAGGCAGTTCTATAATATATATTTTTTTCTCTCTCTCCTCCCCGCCCGTTCCTGTTCTTTCTTAACCATTCCTGCTCGTTCCCAATCATTCCCGCCCCTTTGCGCCCATTCCAACCCATTCTCATCCCTTTCCCCCGCTCATTCCTCTTTTTTCCTACCCCATTCTCTACCCTCCCTCCTTCCCCATTCCTGCATTCCCACCCCATATCTCTCCAAATCTCAACCCCACCCTACCTCATTCCTACCCCATCCCTGCCCCCATTCCTCCCCCCTTCCTGCCCCTCCCTCCCCCTCCCTCCCCCATTCCTGCCCCCATTTCCACCCACTCCTCCCCCATTCCTGCCCCCATCCTCCCCATTCCTCCCCCATCCCTCCCCCATTCCCCCCACTCCTCCCCCACCCCCCACCAGGGCGTGTTCGTGTCGGTGCTGTACTGCTTCCTGAACGCGGAGGTGCGGAAGGTGGTGCAGAAGCGGTGGCGCCAGTACCGCCTGCGGCGCCTGGGCTACCCGGACTCCGAGCGCCGCAAGAGCACGAAGAGCACCATCATCCTGCCCTCGACCTTCTCCTTCCGACGCCCCACGAGCCACAACATCAACCTCCATCTGCCTCCTTCGCCCCGACCCACCTCCCCGCAGTCGTCCTCCGTCGTCCAGGCTCACGTCAACGCCGCCCACCACGCCCACCCGTCGTCCTTCGCGGCCCCCTCGCAGCCGCCCTCGTACCTCGCCATCTCGCTCCACTCGCCCTCGTCCTCGTCGTCCTCCTCGCGCCCGCCCTGCGCCTTCGCCCTCGCCGCCCACGCGTCGCCCTCGAGAGTCTTCGAGCCCCTCGCCCTCGACTCCTTCCCCTCGAGGCTCTGCTCCTCGCCCACGCAGACGCTCAGCCCCTCGATGCCGCTCCCTTGCTTGCTCCCTGCCTCCTCCCTCCGCCACGCCCCTTCCGACGCCTCCTCCCTGAACCACGCCCCCTACGACGCCTACCCCTCCGACGCGTGCCCCTCGCCCCTCTCCGGCGCCCAGCAGAGCCTCGAGACGTCGCTCCTGTAGACAGACCGAGACCTCACCACACTCCTGCCGGCGCTCTGGCTAACGGCCCTCCACCCGAGCGTCCTCTCGCGCAGTGTGGACGGCCCTCAGCTTGAAAGTGGAAAGGAAAGTGGACTGAAGTGGATTACAGGGATTATTAGATGTGTAAGCTTCATGTGAACCTCTTGAGAAAAAAAAAATATCTTAGCACGTGACTAGAATATAACAATAAAAGAACACCAAACTTGTGTAAAAACATGATATTGAATAATTAAATATTTTAAAAAGTGACCGAGAT
>NC_051408.1:2507744-2507811 GCF_015228065.2 Penaeus monodon
ACGGGACTAGAAAAGACCTCAAAATGTGTAAACAAATAATTTTTAAAAAGTGACGAAGATAAAACTA
>NC_051408.1:2507856-2508251 GCF_015228065.2 Penaeus monodon
TATATATATATACATCTTCCTAGTCAGTATCTGACAGAACAAAAAGTTATATATATGTATAAAAAATATTTAAAAAAACATAAAAAATAATGGAAAATGCTTCCAAACTCTAATATATAACAATGTAGGAGAGATTAGCATTTATTCTATTGCATTATTGAACTTATGTCTGTGGGGGAGACATGAACTCGACTAAATATATTTGGCAATTTTTAAAAATTTTATGTATCTGATATTAGCTAATGTACCTGTATTTCTAGTGTCTATTACTGTGATTGTCTATACAGTAGCATATTTTATATACTTTGTGCTTGTACATTAATGTGAAAAGGAAATATATTTGTTCTCATGATATTATGGATACGTGTTTTGTGTAAATTTGTGATATGCGTATG
>NC_051408.1:2508412-2509306 GCF_015228065.2 Penaeus monodon
GTACATATTCATTCATATATCTATTATACAATCAGCTTATAGAATAATAAACACAAGGACCAATGTTATTTATCTGTGTTTACGTACATGAAATCAAATACAAATTTACACATTTACGCATATGCCTTGTATGTGCGTACGTGTGTCTGCCGATTCATATACGTGTGTTTTACCTCCTAAGGCCGTCTGCCAGAGCCAAGGGCCGCGTATGACAGTCACAAAGCCCTGTCATGCGGTGTGGTTGTTGGTGCTCCGTTTCGAATGAATTAACGTATTTTTAACCTTTAAGGATTTATTTCTATTCGTATCAGTTTATGAATTTATTTTTAGATCCTTTGTAAACGCCGATGCTTTGAAATCTATTTTTAGATGCAAACGCGGGCCAAACGCACTCTAAAATCACACAATGACGATGGCAGTTTTGAAAACGATAAGGAAACTCAATCCTCTATTTTTTAGGGGGGTGGGGGACAAAGAGGATCAGTCTTAAATAAATATTGTTTCCTCTTTAATCAATTAATTAATTTCTCTTCTCTTGAGGAAGTAAAAGGATTAATTAAGGGATCAATGGAGGCTAGAACGATATCACTGAAATCACAACCTTTTCGTATGGCGTTGGGTGTTTCTGTTGTAATGATGTCCAGGATTTGTCAATGATGGTTATTATCCCGCCTCTTCTGCCCTGGGGAATCCTCCGGCGAATCCTGCTCTTACTGGGGAGAGAGATTCTGGGAGATCCTTGTCCTCGTAGGCGGCGCCTCCTTCGAAATCCTTAAAAGGACTGAGGAGACGAACAAATATGTCTTTGAAGGATCTCGAATTTGGCGCCGCGGTTTGAAAGGGTTTTGCCTCTCTGTGTGTCTACTTTCTCTCTTGTAGATTCCTTCTATGCCA
>NC_051408.1:2509460-2509937 GCF_015228065.2 Penaeus monodon
TGGATTTTTTTTCCTTTTTTGTAACAGAAGCAAATAAAGAGAAATATGTTGCTGAGTTCTCACTACAACTGCAACTACAAGTATGTGTTTTATTTAATTTGATCAATCTCCTAGTTCCCACTGTTTCCGGAATTCTAACTGTGCAGGCGGTAATTAATTAACTGAGTATTTTCCATAATATATCAAATATAAGTCATTTCGTGATGACATTGCAGCTGGGAGAGAACATCCTGGTAAAAAAAAGATCAATGTAATTTCAGTTCAGATCTCAAGAAAGAAAATCATCATCTCGACTTACGCACTTCAAGAGGATACAAGAAAGATTCCTTCCCGGAAGATTAATCTGGCGCTACAGGAATACACTTTTTTTGTTTACTGGAAATAATCAAGTCGATAAACAAGCTGCCACTCATAGGGGAAGTTTTTTTTTCTTTCTTTTTCTTGGGTAGTTAGTGCGAATTCCTGATTGCTTATGAT
>NC_051408.1:2510137-2510206 GCF_015228065.2 Penaeus monodon
AAAAGTATTACTCTCCACTACCGAACACCTCCTAAAACTAAAGGCACCCAATCTAATGGCACCGTTCAG
>NC_051408.1:2510905-2511112 GCF_015228065.2 Penaeus monodon
TCAGTTATACTCAAAATCTAATACTAGAATTAATATCACAATTCTTCATCTGTATTCTTACAATACCAAATAATTCAAACATAAC
The DNA here is from genome assembly GCF_015228065.2 of Penaeus monodon. Lineage (NCBI taxonomy): Eukaryota > Metazoa > Arthropoda > Malacostraca > Decapoda > Penaeidae > Penaeus > Penaeus monodon. The sequence continues at coordinate 2,510,991 of NC_051408.1, forward strand.
GAAAAACTGCCACGAATTTACGTTCTTTTATGTTCAAAACACTTCAATGTTTCCATAAGATTTTGTGATGAAAAAAATTGCAAAGTTTTTTTTTTACAGAAAAAGTAAAAGAAGAAAAAAGG
>NC_051408.1:2511251-2511564 GCF_015228065.2 Penaeus monodon
CAGATACTTAAAATGTTTTTATTAAAAATACCACCGAAGATATGAGACGAGACGATCGAACAAATTATCATATTTCTGAAAAAAGACTATAAATAAATAAGATATATATATTTTTTTTAATCAGCCTTGCAAAAGACAAGTAACAACGAATGAAACGAAACCAGTTCATGCAATCCTTACTCACCTGCGGGAAAACATGCTTCAAAGTTTCTGCGAGATGAATGAAAGCGCCACAGTGAAAGACGGGGCTGGGGGGGGGGGGGGGAGAAAATCCAGTTTGATTGGAATTCTAAATTTTGGAATTGATCTATTT
>NC_051408.1:2511583-2511973 GCF_015228065.2 Penaeus monodon
TAAAAGGAAGTAGTCTTCGATCTAGAGAGTAGCCTCTTTGACTCGCCCACAGGAAGCAGCCAAGAAGGTAGTTAATAGCACCCCCTTCGAGAGGAGTCCCTACACCCCTCTCCCCTCCCCCCTTCTAGAAAATAGTCCTTCTCCCCAATTCTAGAATAATCCCTACCCCCCTCCTCCCCCTTCTAGAAAGTAGTCTCTGTCCCCCTCCCCCCCTTTTAGAAAATAGTGCCCCACCATCTAGAAAGAGTCCCTCTCCTAACCCCCCCTTCTAGAGTCCCTATCCCCAACCCCGCCCCCCTTCTAGCCCACACCCCTCCATTAAAAATTTATCCCCAACATCCACTACAAACGACGCCCCTCGACCCTTCGCTTGTCTGAGTTCCCCCACCA
>NC_051408.1:2512240-2512332 GCF_015228065.2 Penaeus monodon
AGGAAATCACTTAAAATTCCTCCCAAGTTTTCCTCGAAGTCGTTAAATTTTACCAATTTTCTGCGTGGGTTCCCCTCCTCTGGCTTGCGTGG
>NC_051408.1:2513165-2513287 GCF_015228065.2 Penaeus monodon
AAGTAGAATCATTTCAGTTTAACAGAAAACTAAATCTCCCAGCAAAAGGCGTTCGATGGTGAGATGAAACAAGAAGACGAAGAGAGAGAGAAAGTTCGTCTTCTGTTCCTTACGTGAATTAC
>NC_051408.1:2513332-2513418 GCF_015228065.2 Penaeus monodon
GGAAATGGTATTTTAATCCACTGGTTCTTACTAAGATTTTAGAGACTAGGAGAATTCTGAAAAATTGTGACAAAAATGAAAAGCAC
>NC_051408.1:2513914-2514304 GCF_015228065.2 Penaeus monodon
CATACGTCCCGTTTTTTTTTATTGAATATCGTATCCCAAATTTAAAAATGAAACACCTTCACTGTTCTGGCAACCCCCTCCCCCCAGCACAAAAGGGGCCCTGGGGCAAAGGCATATATAGGGGTATTCCCCAAAGGGGATTTTAAACCCCAAATGCGTTTTCCCCTTAAGCCTTTCCTGCTACTACGAAACCCCCTAAAACATTCGATTTTCCGCTACTGCATGACCCTATAAAAAAACCTTTAAATACGAAATTTGGAAAGGGGGGGTGGGGGGGAAAAATTACTTAAAATGGTGAAAATACAGTTAAATTTTTAAATTTTTTTGGGGGGTTTTTTTTTAAAATTTCCCCAGAATTATTTTTATCTACGGGGGGGGCACGAAGGGGGT
>NC_051408.1:2514351-2514524 GCF_015228065.2 Penaeus monodon
TAGATAACCGTAATCTCACATCCTAGCACAGACACAATAGAATCGCATCCTAATCTGAGGAGTTAATAGCAGCCGTGGAAAGCGATCAAGTTCAATAATGTGGAAGTCTATTTAGGTTCAATTTAGATCTACTGGGCGCCGAAGTCCCAATAATTCAGCCCTGGAGGGAAGTA
>NC_051408.1:2514555-2514785 GCF_015228065.2 Penaeus monodon
AATGGGGAAGGTCCCCGGATGTTGGGATCTGTGCTGTGATTGGTCGATCGATAATCAATTGGGATTTGAGATGTCCACGCCAAAGTGTTCGAATCTTCTCGATCGAACGAAAGATTTCACTTTCGAAGATTATTCTGATTAGAGGGAGCAACTCTGTAGCAAGGATATTGCTAGGAGATATATATAAAAAAAAAAAAAAAATCTAATACCTTCGGATTTTGCCAATTAGT
>NC_051408.1:2514809-2514881 GCF_015228065.2 Penaeus monodon
GGATAGCAACACAGTTTTAGAATTTCCCATCAAGTTCGGACAAGACCATCCAACATTTACCAGAATTCGCCG
>NC_051408.1:2514929-2515227 GCF_015228065.2 Penaeus monodon
GCTACAAAGGCTGATCCCACAATCAAACAAGAAAAAAAAATCAGCAAAGTAAAATAAAACAACGTACAACCAAAATACACAAAGAAACCGTTATTTTCACCGTGATTTCCATAACCTGAAACGCAGGTCGAAAAATCCTGCGTTTCGTGGCTACGGCTTCGTCTCCGGCAGATGTCCGACCGCGTGTCCTAATTGGCGACGTCGCGGGAGAAGAAAAAGTCGGCGGAAAATATCGCGAGAGAGGAGCGAGCGGCGCGGAATTAGCGGCGCCATTTTAATTATGAGCCGGCGTTGTGTA
>NC_051408.1:2515560-2515633 GCF_015228065.2 Penaeus monodon
GGCGATTGTGAGGGGGATGTAAATCGTACTGGACTTTTGGCAATACTTGAAATCTTTAGTCCTCTCTCTGTAT
>NC_051408.1:2516080-2516287 GCF_015228065.2 Penaeus monodon
GTTAACAAAGGCGTATATTTTCCCCCCAAACCGTCACAGATATAAGTGTCCATCGGAAAGAGGTGTGTCTTGTTCGAACAATATATTTCGGTGAATTTTCATTTAGTTTCGTGTTTTCCTATATATACTCTATCGGAGAAAAAATAAGTGAAATAGATTTGGAAATTCCGAAGAAAAAATGAAAAACCATCTCGTGTCCTTTGAGTA
>NC_051408.1:2516477-2516806 GCF_015228065.2 Penaeus monodon
CATTATCTCACACAGGAAATTGAAAAAAAATCTTTCAATACTGTTTTTCTATACTATATTTTCGAGCCTTATTGTCAATAAAGTTGCAATAAAAATCCGCGTTTGCATTTATCGAATCTTTTACAGCTGTTATTGTGACAAAAAATTGGATTTCAGAGCAGGAAAAAAAATCTCCCCCCCTTCCCGTCCCTTCCCCCTCCTTCCCCCCTTCCCCCTTTCCCCCCCCTCCCTCCCCCCTCCCCTTTTTCCCCCCTTCCCCTCCCCTCCCCCACCCCCTTCTCCACATCAAAAAGGGTCCCCCTTTTTCTCTTCTTTTCCCCACCCCCTTT
>NC_051408.1:2516950-2517104 GCF_015228065.2 Penaeus monodon
GCCCTCGAAAGCCTAACCACTCTGACCTCCTTCCTCGCTTGCTCGGCGCCAAGTGACTGAGGAAAGCTTTTCATGTGGCCAGCTGTTTACACGCGTCGGTTCATGTAGGTACATAGGAAAGAGAAAAAAAATGGGTTTTGGTTATTCCAAGTTG
>NC_051408.1:2518270-2518342 GCF_015228065.2 Penaeus monodon
ACATCCAAAAGTTTGATAGTTGAAGATTCTCAAGGAATTTTTGAAGATGCTGTTGTGGCAACTTATTCCACA
>NC_051408.1:2518421-2518809 GCF_015228065.2 Penaeus monodon
GGTGTTTTTGTAACTTTGAATATGTAATCAGTGATTTGAAATTGATAGTGTTAATAATATTGATTAGTACAAGTGAGTAAAATATTTGTAAAAGAAATCAATAATTTGTTAACTGAATATTATCAAAGTAATATAATAACTTACAATGATAAATTTTATCTGAAACAAAAAACAGATGAAATATTTTTTTTTTTAACAAAACTAAGCAGTTATGACTCGCTCTTACATAAGCAAAAAAAACAAAATTAAAAATCAACAACACTCGAAACTAAGCCATATCTTAATGAATCAAATATCATAAAATAGCGATCATTATGAAAGCAATGAATTACTCACTACCTCAAACTTGATAAATAAATGAGATATATTGCACAAAAGAATAATGATC
>NC_051408.1:2519237-2519365 GCF_015228065.2 Penaeus monodon
ATTTTCTTCCTAATTCTTGATGTTCCATAAAAATCTCCATTTTCTTCCAAATCATTTTCTTCCTAATGCTTGATGTTTCATAAAAATCTTAATTTTCTTCGTAATAATTTCTTCCGAATTTTTGATGT
>NC_051408.1:2520055-2520178 GCF_015228065.2 Penaeus monodon
CCGATGCGGCCAAAAAATACCTTTCCATCAAGAGATTTATTCATTAGCGGCCGGAATTTGCATTTTGTTGGTCATTGTGTGCTCGTATGTGTAAGCTGTTGTGTTCTCAAAGGTTCGTGCAAA
>NC_051408.1:2520579-2520814 GCF_015228065.2 Penaeus monodon
TGCACAACAAAGAATCCATAAACCATTTCCCACCGGACTTAATTCAAAAAGTGAGTAACTGGCAACCTCCCCGTCGAACTCGTTGCCAAACGTATGATGATAATTACCGCACGAAAAGCTGATTACATCTTCAGTTAATTTGAGTTTCGAGATGCCCAAATCTCACTGAATTATGTCAAAATCCCCAGAGCTTCACCTAGTACAATTTCGCTTTTAGTTTGCCACATTTTTTTTT
>NC_051408.1:2520833-2521046 GCF_015228065.2 Penaeus monodon
TTTGCTAATCAGGATATGAGGATCTTCTATAAAAAAAAAAAAAAGTATATATACCATTTATCAGACTTCCTTGTTTTCTGTATCTATAATCTATTTCCTAAATTCCTTGATGATCGAGTATTATAAATTCTAGATAGGATATACAAGTAAGCTAGGATTTTTAAAAGTACTTGCCTAGCGTTTTTCTCGTGTTATTATGATATAAGGGGGTTC
>NC_051408.1:2521280-2521560 GCF_015228065.2 Penaeus monodon
CTTCATATTGATATATGTCCTGAGAAGATATTACACAGTACAGTATATCAACCTTCAGAGTTTACTAATTAACATATTAATTAAATTCTTTTTTCCATACAATACCTTTAATGAAGCTTTCTTTCAGTGAAATCAGTACTTAGAGGATGATTCTATAAATGTGAATTATAACGTCAACCATTGATAAAATTCAACTGCTATTTTCATCATAATCACACTTTGATTTTATCACTGGAATTCTATTATGATTTGAAGTGGCAGTTTATTCTAATAATTGTTG
>NC_051408.1:2521974-2522230 GCF_015228065.2 Penaeus monodon
CAATCTCTATCATCCATTCAATCTCTATATAATGTAAAGTGTCTCTTATCCTTCTATCGCTCCAGCTAATTTGCATTCCCCTGTCACAGTGTGTATTCAGCCTCGTTTCAAAACTCAAAAGGACCATCTCATAATCCCATTTACTCAACAGGAAAGAGATACAAGGAGAGAGACTTTTTTCAGATGTTGCAAATTTGCAAAGTTCCTGCAATTGTTGCGATGGAGTCAATGCATCATACTTTTCTCTTTTATTCCC
>NC_051408.1:2523443-2523528 GCF_015228065.2 Penaeus monodon
AATAAAGTTAAAGTTGGTTCATATCAGGTGGACGGGGGAGTCATGTCCGTAGACGAACGTGTGTACTAAGCCAGGGGCAGGAAGG
>NC_051408.1:2523844-2524145 GCF_015228065.2 Penaeus monodon
CAAACTAAGTTCAATTAACTCGAACTCGACACACAGATAATAATATTCCCAGTGAGATTCCCACTGGCTTGTAATAATCCACTTATTTATTTTCTTCCTTCCTTTCCTTTTGTGTATGGAGACGCTAGAAGAACCAGCAGACTTATGAGTGATATAATTTGCTTTACCACTCGTTAAACGCAGCCAACGGACGGGGAAGTTCTCTCAATGGAAGCCATCAGTCCGAGACAACTGTGTATTCGAACCAGTGTTAGTTTTCTGACGATTTTCCCGAATTTCTGAGGTAAGGTCTAGCCTGGAA
>NC_051408.1:2524196-2524579 GCF_015228065.2 Penaeus monodon
GTGGGATGATGAGGAATTTTTAACTCTTGTGCCTAACGTTAAATGGTAGTATCAGGAGTAACACGGATTCGAACATTCAGAGACGCAGACATGAACCGTAATTCGAAACAGCTTAAAACCTTAAATCAACCTTATCAACATTCAGCTTAACGTAATTATGTATACGAGGGTGTTTGGGACAATACACATATATCCAGTTTGTTCTTCAAGTCTTATCAGTCTTATCATTTTCATATTCCTTAAATATATAACTTTAATCATAGTGTATCATATCATTTTAATTTTCCAGTTCCAGTCCTGACATATAACTATTACATTTTGAATCCATTAGCACGCACATTCATACATTTCGAATAATCCTCCACACATTTAAGAACTCTTCT
>NC_051408.1:2524875-2525055 GCF_015228065.2 Penaeus monodon
CACGCTTTGCCCGAACATCCTCCGAATCGCAAACTATCGCTGATAAAGTGTTACTTCTCCTGAGGCCATAAGAATGGAAACAGCTTAGCGAACTCACACAGTCGACCGCCGGATGCACAGAGATACGAACAGAGTTATGATAATGGATTCTGTGAGACCGAAAAGGATACTGAACGTTGT
>NC_051408.1:2525713-2525972 GCF_015228065.2 Penaeus monodon
TGCGAAAGATGTACACAGCAGGAAAAGTCAAAGAATGCTTCTGAATCAATAACTTTAATGATCAGCAACCCTTGTTTGCGGCCAAGAAGGTGATAACAATGCCATCCCACGTCCCTCATACCTCATTAATGTTATGCGATACCTATACTCTGTTATTTACCGGTACCCATCAAAGGGAAAGCTGAGAGAGTATGGGCCATTTGTGAATGAACTTGGTGGCATAGTTGTGGTGTTCAGTTTCCAAATGAGAGAGCGATCT
>NC_051408.1:2526063-2526180 GCF_015228065.2 Penaeus monodon
TTATCGCTTCATTAGTAATACAGTCGCAGATATATGAGACAGCTTTTGACTGTTTCTTCTCATAATTTATTTGCACTGAAGTAAATTATTCAAAAGCGAAATCATTAAAAGCATAAA
>NC_051408.1:2526345-2527522 GCF_015228065.2 Penaeus monodon
GGTGTAAACTAAATTAAACTAAGATGTATCTGTATAAAAACAATATCCAACTAAAAATATGTATGATAAAACTCATTTACAAATGCTTTAAAACTTCTGAATACTATGAAGACCAATGTCTAAGAACAGAACTTAGAACAGTGTATTTTGGAATAAACTGTCTCTGGCAATGCCATGTCCTGCAGGCGTGGCTCCTCCAGTGCGACCGGCGCTCTTTCCTCGGTGCTGGTGATACGTGCAGCCCCGGAGGTGTGTTGCAGGCGTGGCACTTGATCTCTTTGGATTCTCAACATGACGGCGAGACCTGCCACGTCCCGCCGCTGCAGGAGACTTTGAAGGTTGCTTGGGAATTTTAGGATCTTCACTCTTCTTTGTGTTGATGGCTCTGGAGCGTACTCTGTTAAGGAGATCGAGATGCTTCTTAGCAGCCTTTCCCCGGGTCGGAGGAGCATACGCCATCACAGACGGAGGCTCTGTAGAGAACCTCTCTTCGTGTAATACGTCTCAAGGGTGCAATATTTCTTGATGCTTTTATAGAGGTGTTCTCGATGTGTGTTTTAAAAGTGAGTATTTCTATCACATCTTGATGCGGAAGGTCCTTACACTTGAAGAAAAGTTTGATGGTTGGGAAGGTTCTAGTAATCACCCTGAGGTGGGTCTTGCTAGGCGCAAACCACACCCGCAATCTTCCACTCCAGGTTGGGATGTTCTACAGTGCATTATTTGCGTTGCTCCCATCCTGGGTACTGTAAATGACAGTGTTTCATCGTCAGGAACCAAATGCAACAAGTCGTTTATGAATATATTCCACATGAGAGGTCCCACGTCACTCCCTTGCGGCACACCTGCCCTTGTTGCGTGCTGTGTCGATTTTCTTCCACCCAAGACAACAGCACTTAGGCGCCTTACATAATCATTAATCAGAAGCACACTATCCACGCCAACCCCGCGCAGTTTTCCAATCAGGGCGCCATGCCACACTCGATTCAAAGGCTCTTGCTATATTCAAAGCTACCACAGCAGTGCTCTGGCCGCGGTCAAGGGCGCTACTCGAGGCAGATGGTACAGATGTAGATCAGCAGCTGAGTGGTTCCTCTTGAATCCGAACTGGCGAGAGCATATCGGTTTGTGTTGATTATTATGTACTGTTGAACGCGCACCAATAGTTCGCTGTCAT
>NC_051408.1:2527806-2528049 GCF_015228065.2 Penaeus monodon
GTTTTCCCTCCGCAAAAGGTAATCGTTCCCCCTCTCTGGGCTCAAGTACTCCATGTCCCGAATGAATGGAAATAATCAGCGACGTACAAATGGCGTCCGTTTTTTTAGCAAGTCTCGGAACAATGGTCGTTCCGGCGAGGGATCTTCCGTGGCAAAAATTCCAAATTGATAAACTGAATGTTTATCCCGTAACTGCGGTTATTTTTGGATGACGTCATAGCTCTTGTTTGTTTAGGCTCGTAG
>NC_051408.1:2528161-2528571 GCF_015228065.2 Penaeus monodon
GTGGGGGGTAGGGGGTCATATTTTATTTTACATTTACATTAATTTTAGTTGTGGCATTTTGATATTCTAAAAAGGTCGTTTTGATATTACGAACGTAGTATCATGTGTTATTTTTAACATGATTTCAGAAGTCATGTAGTTTTTATATTCCATCATTTACACTTACTGTTAATCTTCTTTACAAAAAAAAACGCAATATTCGCAACTAATTCTAAATGAAACACGTGTCATAAGTATTAATAATTTTATTTATCAACAGATGGCGCATCGATCTCCGTTAGGTATCGATGCGCCATCTGTTACATTACTATCGGTAAAATCTTAATTTATCTTTTCCATTCTGTTAACATCACCGGCTGGAGTTGTGTCATTTGTGATTGGTTTTCCCGCAACAATTTAGAAATTAAAAA
>NC_051408.1:2528934-2528999 GCF_015228065.2 Penaeus monodon
TATTATTGAATAATACGTTTCTATATTCGGTTTTCTCAGCTTAGAGAATATAACGAAAAAAATAT
>NC_051408.1:2529682-2529849 GCF_015228065.2 Penaeus monodon
AAAGGATGTCGACATAAACCGCAATATCTCTTTTTACATTTTTATCAAACAATGGAATATACAATTGCAGGTGTGCAACGTGGCCTGGAGGAGGAATTTTTTTATCATTATTAGTGTTTCTGATTTGGGTTTGGTTGTTGTTGTTCGTAATTTAGTTTTCGATTTTA
>NC_051408.1:2530374-2530530 GCF_015228065.2 Penaeus monodon
CCGCTGGTGGCGCCTCCTTCCTCCTCCTTCTCTTTAAGATCTATTTCTGCCGCTGTTGTCACTTTCCCGGATACACCAAGTGGGTGTCTGTCATTTGAATTCTGCTTTTGCGGCATTTATTATCTCTGTCTGTCTGTCTGTCTCGTTTTCTTACGT
>NC_051408.1:2530952-2531185 GCF_015228065.2 Penaeus monodon
TCCATCTCTTCTTCCCTCTTTCTCCTCTCCCGATCTTCCTGCTGCGAATCTCATTCACAAGCCATTTTTCGAGCAAAAGTCGCCAATATTTCCCGCTTTTCCTTCCTCTCCAGATCCTCCATAACCTGGAAATTATCTCGTGTGTTCCTCTCCAACTCTCTCTTCCTCTCTCCTTTGCTTCATCGATTCGGAATAACGGAGTATGATTTTGCCAAAAAAAAATGAATGATAAA
>NC_051408.1:2531439-2531513 GCF_015228065.2 Penaeus monodon
TTATATCAGGTACGATATACGAATTATGAATTCGTAAAGGAAAAATGCGCATAATCTGAAGTGCAAATATGTAC
>NC_051408.1:2534964-2535328 GCF_015228065.2 Penaeus monodon
CCTTTTTTCCCCTTCAGTCACGTGAGACAATTTCTCTACACGAGCAGCGTCATCGAGAAAAGATACGCCATTCTAAATTTCTCTTTTTTCCTTCTGTTTTATCCAAACTGGAATTAGAAATTACATGCATATCTTTTCTTGCGTTATGTTGAAATAGTCCATCCTCTCTTCGTCGATGTGCAAATGCAACAAACACGAACAAAATGAATCCCTTGTCTTATATCGGCCTGCAAACTCTTAGTCTTGAATTCTTAGGCAATCCTTGAAGACGATTGGAAAGCTGCCTCACTATCTACGTGAAAAAGTACATGAAAATGGATTCCCAAGACCTAAATATGCAGTGATTAAACGGTCTCCGTGCACG
>NC_051408.1:2535389-2536169 GCF_015228065.2 Penaeus monodon
AAATCAGTTCTGGTAGTCCTTCAGGTACTGTACTCTAATATAATTCACTGCATTTACTACAGCTGACGTGTCAAATGAGTGAGGATGGTACAGTAGCTGGTAACGACATAGGTAGTACATTTTCCTTAATACGGGTAGGAAAGCTTGGTTTGTTTCCTAGCGTAAAGGGGGCCTCCGTAAATGTAAAATTGTACACGACACCACTCGATCGCGCCATCATACAGTGCACGATTTATCAACACCACACTACACACTTTCACTCCCTCTCAACATCAGAGTACACGAATGCCACCACAATTCTACACATCACACCGTTTCTGCTCTTACACCAATCTGTTTCACCACGCTATATCACAAGAAATCACTCAACACTGGTAAAATTAACAACCCCACATTTTAAAAGTCAAAAAAGGTATCATAATAGCGATATACATAACAAAGAGTGACAATATAAAATACCACATCGACGATATTCATCACAAAGACCGACAATATCCTGCAGTTGCACAGAAATACTACAACACCAATGTGAACATTGCAATAATTTTCACGAGACGTTGACCAAATCTACATCTGCATGAAATCAGGCAACAGAGTACCAGATTCGACGTGTAGTGAACATGTCTTGAACACGTCGAGAGCGCGAGGTAATTCCAGCTGGGGGAAAAGCTTTGATAATTTCTTTCCACCCTTTTTTTAGAGCACTATCATAATTACTTTGAATTGGTTAATAGGTCTCTTACGTCCTGCACTCTTGGGCCATTATCCTCACCAATATCC
>NC_051408.1:2536858-2537017 GCF_015228065.2 Penaeus monodon
ACACCCTAAGTACTTTCGTCACCGCAGTTCTTTGTAGACTTTGGCATATTTCCACGAACCGTGCAACTAAGGGTGACGGACCCCTTTGAAACACACGCTTCGTTGACCCTTAAGGAATCTGAAGCATGTATTTAAAAGCGTGCGGGAGGAAATGTAGTT
>NC_051408.1:2537540-2537676 GCF_015228065.2 Penaeus monodon
TCCCTTTTTTTTATCAAAATTACGAATACGAAATGAAACTCGAATCTCCACACCGAGATGGGATTCGAATCGCTGAAGATGGATCGAAACAGATCAAAGGTTTCGCGAATCAGCAAAGACGAGTCAATTTGCATTT
>NC_051408.1:2538000-2538293 GCF_015228065.2 Penaeus monodon
TGGTAAGCACAAATCACCTTTCTCGCGTGAGTTCTAACATCTCATTCTTATTCCAAACAAACAAATGACGAACGGTCACTTCATCCATGATCGTAAACTACTTGTAAATTTGACGGAAACCAATGGCAAAGGAACGGAAACCGATGACATGTTGAAACCAGCAACAAATTATCGTAAACCAGACGAACAGTTGACGAAAACCAGTGCGAACCTTGACGGAAACAAGCCAGAAGTTGGTGGAAAAATTGGCGAAAAATAAAACGGTGAAAAAAAATGAGAGTAAAAAAATAATA
>NC_051408.1:2538319-2538573 GCF_015228065.2 Penaeus monodon
ATCTAAAAGGAAAATTTGTTGCAAAAGAACGACATTGTGAATATCATTACGTTTAGCACCAATGAAAACATTTTAAGAACTTTGAACTTACATAATTACGTGGGTGGGGTTAGTGCTGCTGCAGAAACGTAATACAGACTTAAGAAATGAATCTCCTCAAGAAAGGAAAAGGAAAAAGTACAAAATGAAGAGTAAAGTAGGTTAGCTCCCCTCATTTGCGCGGATGAAAATGTTGCAATCTGGAAGTTATTATT
>NC_051408.1:2538884-2539088 GCF_015228065.2 Penaeus monodon
GAAGAGGGAAGTAAGAGAAAAAAGAAAAAAAAGTGAGTGCCAATCCGATAAACAAGAAAACGACTCTCGGACGGAACGTGGCACTCACGTGGCACTCGCGTGGCACTCGCCGCAGCATCCGCCATAAAACAGTCATGGAAACCTTGGACGTATGGAATATTAAAGCAAAAAAATAAGAAATAAATTTATTTTTAAAAAAATATT
>NC_051408.1:2540065-2540219 GCF_015228065.2 Penaeus monodon
CCACGAGTCCATTGTGATCGCGAGTCTTTGTGGCGCCGAGATACTTCCTCGGCGCGTGTCCTTAAGGGCGACAAAACCCTTTGGGAAACACGCGACAACAGCCCTTAAGGCATTCGAAATGAGCTTTTAAAATGGCCGAAACAAGAATACCAAC
>NC_051408.1:2540317-2540443 GCF_015228065.2 Penaeus monodon
GCGGAGTTCTTTTGATCGTAGTCAATACATCGATATGGAGTGTGTGGATAGGCGGTTGTGTAGGGGAAGGGAGGAAGAAAGAGGGGAAAAAAAAAGATAAAGCAGAGGAGAAGAAGGAAAGGAAAT
>NC_051408.1:2540826-2541074 GCF_015228065.2 Penaeus monodon
CTAAAAAGGGAAAACGAAGAAAGCAAAGTAGGAGAAACAAAAGTGGGACAGGGGAGGATAAGAAGATTGAAAGCATAAGAGAAACGAGGAGGGAAGAAGAACAAGACAAGAACACAAAACGAACAACGAAAAAACAAAAAGAAAACGAAGAAAGCAAAAGAAACTAAAACTAACAAAAGATAAAAATTAATCATAACCCCGAGAAACAAAAAAAAAAAAAAGACTTTTTCAACCTCCTCTCCCGACAG
>NC_051408.1:2541551-2541651 GCF_015228065.2 Penaeus monodon
TTTTCCTTTTTTTCTTTTTTGAGAAGCACATCGGAACATCAAAGCCCCATCTTTGCCTACTGATAAGAAGCCACATATATTAATGCCATCAGAGAGGGAC
>NC_051408.1:2542080-2542268 GCF_015228065.2 Penaeus monodon
AAGTAAAATCCTCTCATCTGTCATGTCCATGATTTCATTTCTGTAAAAAGCACTGCGAAACCAACAGGAGTGGCTTGTAATAAATCCAGGGACTTAAATAGGGGGCTTATTTAGTGACCCTTAAATACCACTGTGTGGGTAAAGTATCCACAATTATTATAGAATGAGATTTCTTTATCTTGTGCCTG
>NC_051408.1:2542293-2543072 GCF_015228065.2 Penaeus monodon
ATATAATTAATCATCATCAACTGTTTTTCTTGTGTTTTAGTACACGAGGTATCACTGCAGTGCGTGGCCTCAACATTCGACAGTTGTGGCTTCCGAGTGGCTGAAAACAATGACTTGATAGAAGTGAAGCAAGTTGAACATGTTATTCAGCAGATTCTGCGGACCACATACAAAAATCGCCACGTTCATATAACCCTTGCCACACAGCTTACGTTGAATCTCCTTCTAAATATACTTGACAAGTAAGTGAAATGAGTGAGAATGTTATACACATCTGATTAAGATTCCTTTCAGTACTGTGGAAGCATGATCTTAGCATTATCATATACTGTTGAGATTGTTAGTATTTCATGTAGTTTTGTCAATATGAAAAAAGGCTGATATATTTACATGAATTACAACAGGAACATTGTTGTACCCTTTTATGTAACAAAATATTATTCTGATTTTTCTTTTCCCTTTTCTTCAATATTTATGTATTGATATTCATTACATTACAAGCCACGCTTTAAAATGGCAAATTCAAGCACTTAACTTCAATTCACGCATCAACAGAAGCCGAAGTGGAATGCTGCAGGTTTTGGGGTGTAAGGTGCTAATGGTGGTGATGTGTGCGGGGCGCTTGCAGGAGAAGTATCGTTATCTTTTCACACAGGTCGCCGATCATAACAACTGTTGCACAAGGTGAGCGTCTCTCTCTAAGAGACGTTTGTTTAGTATGTGTGATGAATTTTCCTTTAATACCATTCTTAACTTTACTGAAATGTTGGTGTGGTAAA
>NC_051408.1:2543655-2544212 GCF_015228065.2 Penaeus monodon
CAGCTATTTACCTTTCCAGGAGAAGATTGGCCGCCATCCTCCGAGACTTGGCACGCATTCCAGAATTGCTCTCAGAACAGCCATCCTTTGGCATGTCTTTGGTGTCGGCTGCGGTCGAGAGCTGCTTTCGGGAGGTGAGGTCAAGAAAGTGTACTTGATGTAAATCTTGTTGACCTTGGCCCATTGTCTTTCTGATTATTGTTTCTTCTTCTTCTTCTTTTCTCATTCCTCACACCTCTTCTTTTTTCTCTCTCTCTCCTTTTCTTTTCTTTTTTCTTTTCTTTTCTTTTTCTTCTATACCACTGCTACCCTGTTTTTTTCTTTCTTTCTTTCTTTCTTTTTTTTCTTTTTTTCTTTTTTTTTCTTTTTTCTTTGTTCTTTCTTTTTTTTCTTTTTTCTTTTTTCTTTTTCTTTTCTTTTTCCTCCTTCCTCTATTTTTAAAAAATAATATTGATGCACTTTTTAGCAGTTAATGATCAATATAATTTTTATGGATACATTTGCTTTTTTGGAGTCAGAGAATTTATTTGAAGTATTAACTAAACTTTTGTATGTTT
>NC_051408.1:2544274-2544581 GCF_015228065.2 Penaeus monodon
GTCATTTTTCTGTTTTGTTTCTATGAGAATAAATCTACACGGTGTACATGTCTGCATTTACATCTTATTTGAAAATAGATCACGGGATTGCAATTTCCGCAGGTCGAGGGTGAGGTTGGGGTCACGGAGGAGGTGCTATTGGCCTGGCTGCTGCAGGAACCCCAGACGCTCGTGTGGTGGACGACTCTCTACAGACTGACTGCTGCAGAGCTCGGTAGGATTCCCTCGGTCTCATCTCGGCTGCTCTTGTACGCCCCATGCTTCAGTGGTGTGAATTAGAAGTGCATGGATACAGTTGCTATTATTG
>NC_051408.1:2544643-2545012 GCF_015228065.2 Penaeus monodon
GCTATATATACAAATGTTCTCTTCTTTTTCTTGTGTTTTTTCCCTTTTATCCTAGTTTGTTTTCATATTTAAATTCCTTTCTTCATTTCTTTGTTCTCTATTTTGCTTAGCTTTCATTTTATATTTGGTATTCTTCAACAAAGTGTGCATCATCAGATTTTGGATTAAGAGAAATTTTCTCGGTCTGTTCCAGTATGTCATGACGTGAAGTGTGGAGTGTGTAAGCAGCGACCAATAATCGGGCTTCGATATCAGTGTCTGCGGTGCATAGGTTACAACCTGTGTCAGGACTGTTTCCTTCATGCCAGAACTTCACGCAGACATAAACTGACCCACCCTATTCAGGAGTATTGTCATGAGGTAGGTCAA
>NC_051408.1:2545087-2546692 GCF_015228065.2 Penaeus monodon
CCTCCCACTCTCTTCCTCCACCTATCTTCCTACTTCAGCTTGAGATATAATAACATGCTAAATTTGTGTGGTCATTGCTGTATTGTGACATATTGGGTGTTTTGGCATGATCGTTGTCAGTTCATAAGAAATGCAAGTAAGGCAGTTTGTCCACATTGACTGGTTTATAGTCGGAGGACAAGAAAAATAATCATGATCTTTCAAAATTTCCCAGACAACCGGGAAAGAATGGCGCCGTGCTCTGTTGAAGATGGTGCGCAACAGATTCGGAGGAAGACAAGGTTACAATAAGCAGCGATATTTAGCCATTGCCTCTAGTCCCGAGTCTGGGTGTGACTTGTAAGTATAATGTCTCTTGATGTTACTGATAAAATTGATTGATAGTATTAATTCCATGTTTTGAAATGTCTTTAGAGCGTAGAGCATTTGTCATCAAGGAATTTTTAGCATTTGTTCAGTTTATCCTATATTTTCTGTTACATATTTTAGGACCAGTCTATTGTGTGAAGCCGGGGGTGTTCAGGCGTGGTGCGGAAACAGTGAAGACGAGATGGAGGACGAGGAGGAACTCATGTCTCGCACGATCCTCCATCCCTCAGAGGACAATGACTCCAATCATTCGGGAGACGGAAATAGCGGTGACAGTGGCAGAGGAAGCCGAGGAAACGGATCTCCGGCTGAACCCACCATAATGCCAACCACTCCGCGGCAGCAGATACACTCGGTGATCATGCACTTAGAGGAGGGACACAGGTAGGTTTTTGTGCGTTTTTGTATGTTATTATGAGTGAAGGAGAGAAAGGTTATGCGATCCAGTACTTTGTGTTTATGCTGGTGTTTAAGTTAAATTATTTCTTTTAAGGTAAGATAATGGTGTCAGACCAAATAATGATGGTTAGCTAAGGTGATTCAGTACATACTTATGAATATTAGATACAAGAAAACAAGTAGGTTACTCCATTTAAATTCCATCAAATCATGTTGATCCAGATCTTGATGTTACTGCCCTGAAAACAAACAGATTTTAGATAGAGTGCACAGGGAAAGGTAATAGAGTTGTTTCATGTTTCCAAAATGTTTCAGGCAATTGGAAGAGGATGCGAATGGTAACATGCAGAAGAACGTGGAAGAGCACACCCAGCAGTTGCAAACACAGATCAACAGACTCAAGGCAATCCTGCAGGTGATTTGGAATTATGAGTCTTATCCTTTGTACATGAAAAATATCTCACATTTAGACTGCTTAAATTGCTAATGACCCAAATTGGAAATCTGAAATCTGATGTTTGACACTAACTACTAAAAATTGTATATTTTTTTGTTCTTGCACTAAATTTGTATGGAAAAGATGTGAGATATTACAGTTGTAATACAAATGTCTGCAATTTCCAGAGCTACACTTCAACAAAAGCAGCGCCACAGATCAAGCCTGGAGGAGCGAGGGCAAGTGTGAGGGGCCTTCCCCGATTAGAAAGCACTCCCATAGTAGGGGAGCGAGGCCTGCTCCTCAACCTGTCTCCTATTGTCAAGCAACCCAGTGCTGATGACACTGCCGTATTAGACAACAAGGAGAACCATCTGGTGAGTTTTTGTTCATCTCTCCCT
>NC_051408.1:2546731-2548638 GCF_015228065.2 Penaeus monodon
TGTTTTGTTGTCTCTTGGAATAAGCTTTCTCTTATAATCACTTTCACCATTCTTTTACCAGGTGGAGAACCCTGATGGAACTCCTGTCAAAGAGAGCAGAAGTATACAGCCTATGAGGATGCCTTTCACTCCAAGGCTAAATGGAGTCCCTCAGCATGGCACTCCCAATGGCAACACCCAAGAGACTCAAGGTATGTACAGGTCTTGCCTATACTCACACATATTCTCAGAGACAAGAGGACTTGTCCACGTACTCACACTTATACACTGATACACACTAATACTTAGTCCTGAACTTGGACATATACACCCTCCCATTGAGGTGCACATACTGTCACATGCATAAACACACCAGCTGCAGAATTTTTAGAAAATCAACCTGTTTTTCCAATACCTTTTTCTTTTTAATGTGCAGTATACTTGTCCACAATTGGTTACTTAAGCAAGAGCCCTGTTAGTGGCTCATGCTCCGGCCTTGAATAAACAGCATTTATTTCACACACACACATTCAAAAAGCACTACGCCCAAAAACTCCTGTATAATTCCTTTGCAGACATTGCCGCATCAAGATCAGTCCCACCACCAGCGCGACTTCCAAGCTTCACAGAGGTCAATTTCAGTGACCTGACTTCCTTGACCTCTGCCCCCTCGTCTGTGGCCACGTCACCGAGGGTCGAAGAAAGAGCAGCCAATGGGGTCTTTGGGGATGATGTAGCGCCTGACGTCAGAGAAGAACTGGAGAACATACTGCACCAGTTGGATCAGATCTTTCCACTCTGTAAATCAGAGAGTAAGTAGTATTCACTCGCTGTTAAATGTTTATCCTTCATGTTTTCACCCGATTTTGCTATGGTATCTTTTGGGAAAGGATAGTTTTGGCACTATAGATGCTTGTTTTTTTTATTTTAGGTATTGAAATTACAATTTAGGTTTATATATTTTATTAACTTCTCCCCAGACACAAGAGCAGTGGAACCAGATGGCGCCGGCGTGGTAGAAGCCGCGTGCGAGCTTGGTGATGTTTTGGCTGAGTATGTGAACACAGTTCCAAGCTCAACTGCATGTGTGTAGAAAGAAATGGGTGAAAAAGTGTTCGATGAGCAGTGGAAAGCTGTTTTATTAATTTGTCGAGTAGGTACCCACAATATCAGTATTGCACAGATTTTTAAAATCAAATTCTTACAGTTTTGTAAAATAATTATTATAAGATAGAAGCGATCACATTGGTCTCACGGAAACTATATATAAACGTATGGAAGAAGAAGAATTAATGTTAGACTGATCATATTTATGAATCTTGGATATTACCAGTGATATTGTGTAATTGTAATAAAGTTTGAGGGATTTTCAAAATCTGAGATGTTTTTGACTTTGCAATCTGTGATTACTTGTTTGTTAACCTATTTATATATCAAACCAAATATTGAGAAGTTTAAGAATTTAGTCTTCCTCTTTTGAATTACAGTAAATTTGTATATTATCTTTGTCTGTTTCATTCACTGAAACTCTGTGTACTGTGCATATATTTTGGTTATTTTTCCATCTGTTGAAATGCACATTGGAGGAAATGGGATGCTTTGTATATAATTGTGTGCCCCTTTTTTTATGTATTTGTTTGTTCATATTCATACTTCTTAATGCTGTTATCTGAAGTAGATAAGGTCAGTAATTTTTTCTTTCTTTCTTTTTTCCTTTTTTTCTGATTGATTTTTGGGTTTAAATCAACCAGATAGGTATTCAATTTCCTATCAAAATTACTGTGTTGTTTGTCTGTATACATCTATACATTTCACTTTGTTGGAAGTGATATCTGATGAAAGATAGAAGAAAATGCTAAGATTAAAAGCAGTGTTAATGAAGCTATTCAGAAATATGAGTGATTCCTTTCCTTTTTCTGTTAAGTATT
>NC_051408.1:2548930-2549234 GCF_015228065.2 Penaeus monodon
GCTTTGCTTTGTTATCATTTTGTGCAATCTTCTTCTTTTAAGTATGCTATTTGAGTAGCATAAGTCAGTCGATTGGTAATTAAACCTTTTGGTTATATGCATGTTTGTTTCAATTGTAAAATTGATATCTTTTATGTTCTATATTTTCCCTTTTCTATAAATTATTATGAGCTGCAATGTAACATTCACCGACCACTTTAATCTGCCAGAAGTGTGGGAATACCTCTGAATTTAGAAGCAATTTTAGTAATAAAGAGCGATGGTAATGAACCCTTGTAAATGGTTGCCGTGGTATGCGTGACAT
>NC_051408.1:2549266-2549497 GCF_015228065.2 Penaeus monodon
ACTTTATCTGCTGATGTATATTTGCACGTTCGTTGATCCGAGATGCTGGTGTAATTCTGACTGAGTCGGCCGATGGTGATGTTAGAGACGTTGTTCGGTCGTAGGCAAGATGAGCTAATATCTTTTTCTGAGCCAAAGAAGGGTTGTTGTAGAAGCATGAGGTATACTTTCTTTCATTAAGTTTGTAAATTGTTAGTCATAATTTAGTATTAATTGTGGTTGCATACAGGA
>NC_051408.1:2549590-2551567 GCF_015228065.2 Penaeus monodon
TTGAATATCATAGAAATTGCATTTAGATTGGTTCTGTAATTTGCAAACTCCATTGCCAACCTACAGTAAACTATGAAATATTTAACTCTGCATGTAAGCTGCATGATCTTTTTTTGATGCATGTTTATTAAAACTTTTTTTCAGAAGCATGATTTTAAACACTAATCTTGATCTGTGCCACTTACTTTGCTTGAAATGTACGTTTCCCATTCTCGAATACATTATTTTATAGCATGTTAAAAGTATATATTTGCATAAAGCTGTATTCCTCACTTATTCATTTGTGCATGTATTGATAAAAATATAAAATGGCAGATTATATTAGTATTCCCTTATAAAGGTGGTTTGTTGTTATATTTTTATGTTAGTTGGGCTTCCAAGTATTCTATTGTGAACAAATGTGTGTCTGTAATATATAATTAATCTGACCAGGCATGTTGGAATTCGGAATAATTTGGCAAAATATATTACTATTATTATTGAAAATGTTAATACCAAGGGAGAGAAAGATAAGTAGAGAATGCTTTCCCGTAAGTTGGACTGGAAAAGGCATATATAATGTCCATTAGTTTGTGATCTTATCATTAATTTTCTCCTAGACGTCTTCCATGACTATAATTCTTTTGTTTAAGGCATTGTTTGTACTTCAATACAAACTGGGTTGACTTGCATATCTTGAGAAGAGATCGGAGTTAGAATCAGTGATGTGAGATATCTCTTGTGAATGACACAGATTGCCTAAATATGTAGTATGTATATATAAAATGTTCGTGTTTATTTTTTCCATTTGTAGTTTTCTGGTTTTCTATTTTTGTCTGTTTTCAAAGCTTGTAGGCAAAAGAGAGCTGTATTTCATGTCAATTAAAAGTTTGTAAGAGAAGACAGTTCATGGCAATATTACACTGTATTTTAGCACAAAGTTGAGTACATATTTTATAGTTTTGATAACTATCTGGAATGTTTTATGTAGTGGGTTGAATTAGAAAAACTGTGAATTGGGTCAAAATAAGGTGTTTGTAAATAAAATGTACATTTTCATATATGAAACTATATTTTTTGTAAGGAAACTACATATCAGTAGATTTGATACTGCGTTAGTTGAAAATGTGTAATGTACTTTCATTTTTCTATTGTATAGTGACGTTCAATTTCACCAAAAATAAACACATTCCCAAATTTATATATATATGTATATTTTTTCCCTCTTTTTGGCCAAGGACCTCATATAGTTTATTTTACTCATTGTTCAGCCTCATTGTCATATTCCTTTTTGTCAGGTTATTGTCTATATCCTCTCTTTTTAGTCTGTATTACAATTAGTGGAAAGTTGGCATAATATAATGAGTTATGAGTTATATGAGTTACCTGCTCAGATTGTAAAAAGACAGGGGTGTGGTGTGGCATGAGTTTATATTTATGAGTGTCTTTGCTCATGGCATTAATGTGCAAAAACATGGGAATTACAAGATCATTTAATATCACAAAATTTCAACCTCGTTGATAACTGGATCATGTCGGAAAACAGATTTCATACATGAAAAAGGATGATGTAAAACAAATGATGATGCATTATAGTAAAATGAGGTCATATTTCATATCAAAACCAGATCTACTAAAAAATAATAATAAACTAAAGGAATAACCTGACACGTCATTCACACTTCCTTCTCGTCGTAGTTTGGGGGACAGCCTTGCGACACAGGAACCTGGAGACGTGGCGGACGAGGAGGTACAAGGTAATGGCTAACAAGTGAAACAGCAAGATTATATCAATCATGAGGTATTCCACCCAAGTCAGTTCGGCTGCGGGGGATCTGAGACGGGGAGCTCCTCGGTGTCGGATCACGTATTCGGTCCAGAACACGGCGCGCTCGAGGGGGGTCTCCGGTTGGTCCTTCAGTGCTGATGATACTGCCTGAATGTTTGCCTTGTATCTGTCGAGGGAGGGAGGAGAAGGAAGCGGGTTAGGGGAGCCTC
>NC_051408.1:2552261-2552634 GCF_015228065.2 Penaeus monodon
ATTCCCTCTCCCTTTCCCCTTTGTCCCTTTTCCCATTCCCTCCCTCTTTTTCCTCTCCTCCTCCCCCATTCCTTCCCGTCCCCTTTGTCTCTCCCGCATTCCCTCCCTCCTTTTCCTCTCCTCCTCCTCCATCCCACCTCACTAACCTCCCATCAGCAACCAGCCGCCCCACAGCGTCGACGACCAGCTGCACCGACAGCTCGCCCCAGCCTAGCGTCAGCCCGACACCGCCCTCTTGAGCAATGTGGGCGTTCCTTGGTTGGTCGGCGAAGATGGGGAGCAGCAGCATGGGCGTGGCGTGGTACATAGCCTCCTGGGTGCTTAGCATTCCCCCGTGGGTGATGAAGACTTTGACGTTTGGGTGTGCTGGGGG
>NC_051408.1:2552819-2553634 GCF_015228065.2 Penaeus monodon
GCGATGACCGACAAAGCGCGAGCGGAGAGCACCCACCCAAGATATCTTGCTGGGGAAGCCACCCTCGGATGAGCACGTTCTCCGAGACGCCCTCGAGGTCGCCCTCGTACTTCCACACCACCCTCTGAGGCAGCCTCCTGAAGGCTTGCACGAACAGGTCCCGCCATCGCTCGGGCATGGTGTTCCCGAGGGCGACGGTGCCCAAGCTGAAGTACACGACTCCTGCCGACCCCGCGCCCTCGATCCACTCCTTCAGGTCCTGCGGGGGTTGATTGAGGTTGAACCCAAGGTGCTAACAGGTTGGATTTTTTTTTTCTCTCTTACAATTTAGAATCCATGTTCTCCTTGACCTGTTTCCGTGACTTCGGCGAAGAATAGGTCTAGATTATTAGCATAGTTGAATTAGCATAATGAGTTCTGATAGTATTCATTCTTAGAACCTTACTGCTGCGTTTAAAACTTAACGAGACGACTGCAGCTGCACACACAGCCGCTGGCCCTTGCTCGCCTTCCACTCACCTGGGGCAAAGGGGACCCCGGGTGGCAGTGCATCGTCCCGATCTCCACCTGCGCGGGCAAGAGGGGCAAGACACGGCCCATCGCGAAGTGGGAGTTGTACAGTGCCAAGCTCAGGTTCCTCTCGAGCTCTGCCAGCGGCGGCACCTTGGGGAAGATTGCCGAGATCTGGTGGCGAAAGGAGGCGTGGGTCAGTCCGCAATTTCTACGTTTGTATTTGCGAGTTTTGCCAAAGCTTGCGGATGTTTTGATTTCGTGTTGCATACGTTTTGGATGCTTATATTCCAAATGTTTGTAAA
>NC_051408.1:2553724-2554128 GCF_015228065.2 Penaeus monodon
CAGATGATGCTTGCATTCCAAATATTCCCAAAGACCTCGACATCCACACACACCGCACTGCACCCCAAAAAAAAATCAACAACAACATCGAGTGGGAAAAACACCCACCTCTTGCTGAATCCTCGGCAGTATCACATAATAACGTATAAATCCACTGCAGAGGTGAACAGCCAAGTTGAGGATGCGATGAAGGAAACCCAAGGGCTGAGGGAACTCCACGGGGATAGCAGTCACGTAGGCAGGGTTGAGGACGTTGCCGAGGAGAGAACTCTGCGTGTGATCCATTCCGGAGGCGGAGATGGATATGTAGGGCAAGTCCTGCGCGAAGGGATACACCATCTGGAACGGGAGGCCAAGGATAAAAGGGGTTTGGTCTGTCGCTTGGTAGGACTTGCGGTTATTGT
>NC_051408.1:2554924-2555292 GCF_015228065.2 Penaeus monodon
AAAAAAAAAAGTCAACACAACACCCACCTGATTATAAAAATTATCGATGAGAACCACATCGAACTGCGTCCTCCTGAGGTAGAGATCCCACACGGCGGGATTTTGATAGAGGTCTCGCGTCATTGCGGGAAGACCCTCCCGCAGAAGCCGAAATATCTCCCAGGGGCGCTCGCGGGAGGAGAACAGCCGGAATTTGTCCTCCTTGAAGTGGTCGAGGCCGTGGTAGATCTCCGTGACGTTCGGGTAGGGCGCCGTCGGCTCGTGGTTCACCAGCAGTTCGACCTGTGAAGAGATAGGGGGTCGTGGGGAGTGAGTCTCGTGGCTCTGGTTCTGGGGATGTTTTGTATGTTTTTCTGTCCCTCTCGCTT
>NC_051408.1:2555378-2555543 GCF_015228065.2 Penaeus monodon
TATCTCCTCCCCCCTTCCCCTTCTCCTATTTTTTCTTTGCACAAAAATGTTATAAAAAAGATTTGTTAATTTATGGCTATTTATGAGAAAAGTATTTCATGATATTGAAATCATGTGCATTGTACTCGATTCGGAAAAACAATTAAATGTTAACTCACTTCTGAC
>NC_051408.1:2555576-2555697 GCF_015228065.2 Penaeus monodon
AATATCGTCTTTCAGAAATGAATAGAAAAAATTACTAGATTTTTTTTTTGTTGTATCATCACTTAAAAAAATAACAACAAAATATTTTTACCAATACTGAAACGACGAAAAGAAAACAAAA
>NC_051408.1:2555905-2556191 GCF_015228065.2 Penaeus monodon
TATCATCACTTAGAAGAATAAAAAGAAAAACTTCTTCCCCATTACTTACAAGAATAAATTTCCCGATTACTTAACAAGAATAAAACAAAATAATCTTTTCCATTTTACTTAGAAGAAGAAAAAATACGTTTTTCCCTACCTTTCAAAAAATAAAAAAATAAATATAATAACCATCACGTAGAAGAAATATTAAAACGACCAATAAGAACAACATTGTGTATTTACCAAATAACATCCGCTTTTTAATCAAATTTAGGCCTAATATTTCCACTTACCGGATGACTGT
>NC_051408.1:2556211-2556474 GCF_015228065.2 Penaeus monodon
GTTTAAGTCCGTTGGAATTTACTTTTTTTTCTATTTTCAATATAATTTTTTTTTCTTGTGTTACTTTTATTATGTTTTTCTTTTTTTTTCTTTTCTTATCTTACTTTTTTTCTTATATTTCTATTCTTTATTTCTATTTTCTTATATGATTTTTATCATATTGTTCTTTTCCCCTTTTTTCTATTTTCTTTATATTTCTTTTATTATCTATCTTTTTTTTTTTTTTTTATCTTTTCAAGTCGCGGCTAATTTGCTAGATGTCT
>NC_051408.1:2559160-2559795 GCF_015228065.2 Penaeus monodon
CACACAGTGACCTGACCTTGTGACCTCGATCCGCCAGCGCTCTCGCCAAGGTCAAGAAGATGGTCCTGTGGCTGCGGGAAGACAAGGGCAGCAGCATCAGGATCTTGTAGGAGGTCTTCGGGGGGTCAAAGGTCAGGGCCGAGCAGGAGGAGGTCATCGTCATCGTCATTGTCATCGCGAGGAGGATCGGGAGCAGGATTTGTGATTTAGACATTTTTTTTTTCTTTTCTTTTCTTTTCTTTTTCTTTTTCTAGCTTTTTTTTTAATCTATCTTTTTTTTCTTTTTTTTTCTTTTTTTCTTTTTTTCTTTTTTTCTTTCTCTGTTTCTTTTTTTTCTTTTTTTTTTCTTTTGTTCTCTTTTCTTTCTTTTGTTCTTTCTTTTCTTCTTCTTCTTCTTCTTCTTTTCCTTTTTTTTCTTTCTTTCTTTTTAACACTTCCGTTTTTCCCTCTTTTTTTGTTTTGTGGTTGTTTTATGTTTTCTTCTGTTCTTTTTATTTCTCCTTTTGTGATTATCTTACGTCGCGAAGAACCAGAGATCACAGCGAAAGAAAGATTCAAAGGCCAAATATCACTAAGGAAAAGGTTCAAAAGGTCACACGAACGAAAAAGGTCACAGAACGAAAAGGGTCATTTAG
>NC_051408.1:2559901-2560305 GCF_015228065.2 Penaeus monodon
GGTCACAGAGAGAAAAGGGTCACACGAACGAAAAATGTCACACAAAACAAAGCAAAAATGTCACACAGGACGAA
The DNA here is from genome assembly GCF_015228065.2 of Penaeus monodon. Taxonomy (NCBI): domain Eukaryota; kingdom Metazoa; phylum Arthropoda; class Malacostraca; order Decapoda; family Penaeidae; genus Penaeus; species Penaeus monodon. Next base: position 2,559,976 of record NC_051408.1, read on the forward strand.
AAAGGTTACACAAACAAAAGAGATCACACAAATAACAAAAAAAGGTCACACGAAAAACGAAAATGTCAAACAGAACGAATTTTTTTTTACACAAACAAAAAAAGGTCACACAAAACAAAACAAAACAAAAAAATACACAGAACGAAAAAAACTTTACACAAACAAAAAAAAAGATCCCACAAACAACAAAAAGGTCACACTAAAAACAAAAAAAGGTCACTCAAAACAACAACAACAAAGTCACACAGACCGAAAAGGGGCCTCAGCGCACACTCCGCCGCCCACAAACCACGGCCGGCGAGGAAAGGAGATCCCAGCGCCCACGCCCGC
>NC_051408.1:2560341-2560929 GCF_015228065.2 Penaeus monodon
CGCAGCGGATAAACGAGGCCACAGGCAGACAGCGAAAGACTGGACCTGTAACTGATAAGGAAAGCAGGTCTGATCTGTAGCCTTTTACTTTACATCCGGTGTTACCTGGAGAGAGAGAGAGGGGGGGAGGGGGTTGGAAGGAGAGAGAGAGGGGGGGAGGGGGTTGGAAGGAGAGAGAGAGGGGGGGGGGGGGTTGGAAGGAGAGAGGAGGGGGGGGGGGGGTTTGGAAGGAAGGGGAGAGAGAGGGGGAGGGGGTTGGAAGGGGAGAGAGAGGGGGGAGGGGGTTGGAAGGAGAGAGAGGGGGGGAGGAGGGGGTTGGAAGGAGAGAGAGAGGGGGGGAGGGGGTTGGAAGGAGAGAGAGGGGGGGGGGAGGGGGTTGGAAGGAGAGAGAGAGGGGGGAGGGGGTTGGAAGGAGAGAGAGAGAGGGGGGAGGGGGGTTTGGGAAAGGAGAGAGAGAGGGGGGAGGGGGTTAGAAGGAGAGAGAGAGGGGGGAGGGGGTTGGAAGGAGAGAGAGAGAGGGGGAGAGGAGGGAGGGATAGAAGGGGGGGAGGGGGAGGAGGGAGGGAGAGAAGGGGGAGGAGGGAGGGC
>NC_051408.1:2561038-2561535 GCF_015228065.2 Penaeus monodon
GTAAGAAAAAGAGAGAGAAAAAAGGTGTTATCTTATGTAATAACAGCATATCACTCGGTGGGAATTCCAGTTGGCTTGTAGTACGAATGATCAAAAGGATCTATTATTTCCTCAATATTTTTTTGTTTCTAATCTTGATTCACTGATTATCAAGCCAAGAAATTAATCAAAGATCTTTCAAAAAAATATCTGCAAGGGGACACCGGAAATTAGAAACCAAATCTACCTGAATCGAAATATATAATAATAATACAGTTGATTACTTTTTCTGTTTATTTTCCAGTTAATTGGAAAGTAAAATGAAAATGTTTAAGAGGGGTGTTGGCTGAAAAATAAAACAAAATTGTAAATATGTTAAAGAGGTTTGGAAGAAATCTTGAAAGTTGAATGAAAATGTTTAAGAAGGCGTGAGCGAAACCTAAAGGGCTGAATGAAAATGTTTAAAAAGGTACGATTGAAAAATGAAAAGTTGAGTGAAAACCTTTGCAACGTGTAGA
>NC_051408.1:2561878-2562401 GCF_015228065.2 Penaeus monodon
TCCTCCTTCCTCTTCACCCTTTTTCTTTAGAAGAAAATATTATTAGATGATCTACGTGCTGACTACCATCAATTTTCTCAAAGAACGAGCTAGTTTTCACCACGAGATCCGCTTAGCAGTTTGGAATAACCCCGTTACAAAACCACATGATAACATACATGCAAAGGTCGAGTCTAATGTGTATATTTGGAAGTCCAACTACTATGGAAATATAACAATAAACCGTCTTTATAAAGGGATATTGGTATAATCGGCTCTTTTATAAATCTCATCAACGTGTGTACAGATGAATGAGCGAGGTATGCAATGTTATAGTCGAGGGGAAAGTAGCTTTAATTTTATGAATGAAAATAAATCATGAGGTTTAAAGAAACTGCTGATACACAATTATATATTTAGATGGAATAATCATGATCTATAATATAAGAAAATTAACAAAGAAAATGATTATTTTGTAAAATAAAATTAGAAATTCATCTGACTTGAAAACAGTGTGATGTGATTGACAGAACTGACAGATTGT
>NC_051408.1:2562561-2563303 GCF_015228065.2 Penaeus monodon
CGATCCTGCACTAAGGATTGGCAACAGAACAGCATAACAAGAACAGAGGAAGCTGTGGTTTGTTATTTACAACTTGGAAGATGAATCACTTGATGTGTGAAAAGATGGTCGAAACCTATGACTTGCAAATTTAGTTATTCTTGTACTTAATCAAAAGAAAAATCAGGTTATACTAATGTTTATTCATTTTTATATTCGTGAAGTACACAATGAAAAAGGGACTTTTCTTTGGATTTAAAATCGTATGTTTTTTTTTTCCCTTAAAGTGCGACCTGGAACCATGAAACCAGAATATGAGAGATGCCGTGATATAGATTTGGAAAATTGTTGAATTAATAGTAGGTAAAAGGGAATATATAGCCTCCCAACATAGTGGTTATGAAATAATTTATAACAATTACGCCTTTCAAAACTATTCATTCTGAAATGACTAAACATTAATGTATTGTGCTTCAGTATTTAGTTAAGTTGTGTGTTAACTCTCAAACACATTGATAGTTTAGGATACTGTACGCTGGTAAACAATATATATCACGATGCATATATTTATGAATCATATATATTCTCTTTATTATATCCTGAATTAAGTAAACACATTCTTTCATGAGGAATGGAGTAATAATAGTCATATATAACGATGGACGCGAAAAAGTGTGTTTTACAATCACAAATCATGAGTGGCCATGCAATAGACGCTTGAGACCATGGGTGGTGCGGGAGAGAGGCGAGGGGGGGAGGTAAT
>NC_051408.1:2563583-2563674 GCF_015228065.2 Penaeus monodon
GCGTTGGCTTTCCCTCCGATGGACAGCGAGAGTGCTTGTGTCCGCGCGGCTGCCTGCCTTCTGCGCCTGCGGATGCCACTCGTCTGGGCGG
>NC_051408.1:2565184-2566249 GCF_015228065.2 Penaeus monodon
TTTTTATAAGTAAAAAAAAAAAGAAATGACATGGATGGAACCAGCATTTTGTTTGCTTGTTTTAAAGATATGGAACCTATTTTGTTTGTTTGTTTTTTAAGATTTCGAAACAATTTTTAAACAATAATTTCCTGGAAACACTGCTTTATATAGCAAGCTTAGACTCCATGACGTTTACATTTCGTTATATTTCCTGCCGGCATCGGAAACTCGTCTCATCTGTTTGGCTGATTTTCCCTAAAAATCTTTAGAACGTATAAATTCATCAGAACTTTCTTGGTCTTGCTTTTCAAGACCAGAATTTCTTTATCATGAAAAACTTTCTTTAAATGTCCCTCAAAATTCTTGCGTTCGTTGATAAATTAAGAAAAAATAAACGCTGCAACTGATTTTATTTGATAATGGTATTATCTCTTATATCAAATCAACATAATTTTTATAGAAGTGGGAAGTAATCAGAAGTAGTATTTTATCAAATTAAACTTTATTTTTCTTTGTATGATTTTTCATGAGATTCGAACGCGCTCGTGTTTACAAAGGGACAGCTGACTGAAAACCACACGGCGTTGTCTCGGGCGCAAGATATCACGGTTTTACGTCATTTATGGCTGTATTTGTGGCGTTTCCTGTCTAGTTTCAGCAATTCCAAGGTGGCACGATATTCCTTCGTTTTTCGTTTCGTTAAATTGGGCTAGTTATTATCTTTATTTCATTGAAATTCCTCAATTCTCAAAAGGAGCAGAATCTTTTTTAAGTGTAAGATTCCTATCAGATTCCCAAAAAAAATAAAATAAAAATATAAATTTACACCCGTCAGACATACCCTTCTTAAACCCACTATTAACCTCTCATCATCATCACCACATTGCAGGACTCACCTGATCTTGCAAGGGCGCTTTGCAACGGCGGAGGATGAAGACCAGCGGCGATTTCCGGGACCACCTCGTCGACCTCACGGACGACGGCACCAGACAGAACGACCAGAACGCAGAGAGGCACCCCCAGAGGAAGGTACGACAGGGATAATGAGCTTTTTCGTCCTGTGCGTCCGACAGGAGCATGGGA
>NC_051408.1:2566278-2566362 GCF_015228065.2 Penaeus monodon
CTTCAAGGTGGATGGATCTGCCAGAGGCTGTGTCGCCAATGCCACATCTCGAAATTTATTAATCTGTCTAGAGTTGCCTTCAGA
>NC_051408.1:2566597-2566905 GCF_015228065.2 Penaeus monodon
AGTGGCATTGCTTTAGTTTCTCACAGTGGTATGGCATAAGGTGAGAAGTACCTATGATGGATGAAACAATAAGTTTCTCAGTTCTAGGGCCATCCTGGTGGACTGCCCATCTTCTTTCAACTACCAAGAACTAAACTTGAAGAAGAACAGACTTTGATTCAGCTCTCGTTCTTTCACTATCACTGTTTGTCTGTTGCTGAATTCAGTCAGTAGTCTATTTTTTCTTTAACACTCAGGGTTGTATTTCTAATGCTTTTTGGATTATGTTTCTAATGCTTTTTGTCACATTATTAAACAGTTGTGGCCCA
>NC_051408.1:2567981-2569498 GCF_015228065.2 Penaeus monodon
TTAAGAATCTTTGGTTATATTTTTCTTAATGAGGAAGTTTGAGTAGTTATCCCAGAATGATGCCATGTTCTTACCTACTGCTTTCCCTTTCTTCTCCTTCTCTTGGATTTGGTGCCAAGTTTTCATTGATCTTCTATACATAGATAATGAGGTATCCATCTTTGTAAAGAGAAATGCTAGAGTTGTTTTAGTCTTTTCTAATATTTTGTCTTTTGCCACATTGCTGAGGGTGCAGAGGCCTGGGCAGTCTCTTGATGTTATACCACCACTACTGGGTTAGACTTTGCCTCTGATTTAGATAGAGCCAAAGCCAGTATAAGAATAAGAAGGAAGCACAACTTTGAAAACTACTGTGGATGTCTTGGAAACTGTTACTTTGGCATTTGTTAAATCTGCCCTCTTCCTGTCAGTCAATTCTGCATGTTTTGAATAATTCAGCCTTCCATTGTGGGAAAATATGTGTTAAACTTCCTTTCCTTTAGAATATGCATTGGTTAGTGAAAAGCCAGCCTGAGCAAATGCATAAAAAAAATATGATCCAACTTTTGTTTGACGGAAGACTGGAAACTATCATACCTTGTAAGAAAGCCAACTTGTTTACAGACTGACTTAGTATTGTGCTTACCAGACCCAAAAGCATTGAAATAGTGATAGATTTAATTATTGTTCAAAGAAGGACCAGAGTGATCATAAATCAGCTAGGAATTCAAAACATTTTATCTTGCCCAAAGGCTGGCTGCTAGTTCTGTTTTGGCTTAAAGAATCTAACAAACAGTTATGACATTACATTAATCTGAACAGTTTCCATTGAAATTAGGTATATTTAGAAATTTGAAAGCTTAATGTGAGTAAATTATATATACTGTATTCCATATGTTAATCAAGCCTTGTCAAATATAGATATGATAGTGTTAGAAGAAATATTTATATAACAGTAAATATGAAATTAGGAACTAATAAGTAACTGCTTTTCACAGTGAATAATTTTTTTTTTACAAATTTTTCATACATCCTTAGGTTGTATATTTATATCGTTTACTTTTTCTTCTCATTCCAGAAATATAATTTTTATCATTTTGTTAGTGTTTATGATCACATTCTAAATTTTGTTTGCAGAACACACCTGGACGAATGAGACTTGAGAAATGGCTACACTCATCCATGAAAATTGAAATGACAGACGGCCGGACTCTCGTAGGCTCCTTCGTATGCACTGACCGCAATAACAACATCATCCTTGGGTCTTGTACAGAACACCTTAGACCCGATGGTTAGTGCAGAGCTTGTTGAGGTTATTTTTCTTTCACATCTTTTCTTGAATGGCTGACTTGTTTATGTAGACTAAAAAGATAATTTCCCTAATAAAAAAAATATTATGGCTGAGTTTCACGGACTTTGGAGAATTTACAGTTTATGTTGAATCATTAATATTTGGTTTGTTATTTTTACTCGTTGTTGAATTCACAGAGATAATGGTTGTTTATTGGGAAATTATGAGCTTTCATCATTAACTTGTA
>NC_051408.1:2569909-2571272 GCF_015228065.2 Penaeus monodon
CTCTATTTTAAAATCATTTACAGAGGACGGACGAGAGGAGGAACCCCGCGTCCTAGGTCTTGCCATGATTCCCGGAAGACACATCATCTCCATCTGTATAGATGAGGCTTCTCAGCCCCCCCAGCCACCGAGCAGTATGTACACCTAGCATAACATTCACTGCTGTGGGAGGCTGGCTGGGTAAGGGGGGCTGAAATACACGAGCATTGAGGATACGGAAAGAAACATTTGGAAGCACACAGCATTTAGCGGCGTGCAGTCTGTCAGAGGAGGCTCAAAGTTAGTTACAATTCAACAGCAGTCGTCTGTGGCCTTTGTAAATGTGATTCCATGTTTGATATTGAGAAAATGCCCCCAAGATTTTGGATGTTTTACGAGCATCATGGTTGGAAAATCACAGTTCACGTACTTTGACGTTTGCTTTTCACCGATTTTACAGGAGATCTAGTCACCGTTATCACTTCTCCAAGTGACATTGACATAGGAAAAGAAGTATTTTATTTATTAAACTTTGGGACTGACTCACCGAGAGGAAAATAGTTCCGAAGAAAAGGTTTTCCGTGACAGTTGCGCAATATGCTACATAATGTGGTTTTGTTAAACTGATAAGATTAAGCTGAAGTCACTTTGAAGGAATATATTCTTACAGATATACTGCCTGTGACTCCTGTTTTGACACTATAATGTAAGATTTTATGATCAATAAATCATTATAAGAAAAAGTTGTTACAAGATTTATTACAAACATGCAAAATCATAGCCTGTGTTTTGTTTGCAGAGATAATGTTACAGTGTTTATCAGTATTAATGTTTTGAGGATAAAAACTATTGTTCCTTGGACTATGTTGAATGTTGATAACAATCTGAAAATTTTGTAATACCCATAATAGCCAGAAAAAGAATATATTTTTCCCAAGTAGGGTAAATCATTCAGAAAATCAATGAACGAAAAAACAAATACCAGTTTGAAACAGAGCTTCTTGGATGTACTGTTTGAGACCAGAGTGTGCAAAGTCATATGTGCAACAGATATTGACATAGATAGAATGGCAATATCCTAAAAATCATTCTTATTTGCATTTTAGTGATGCCATTTTAGAGAAATTAACATAAAGAGTCATTTTTCTCTGTTTCTTTCAAGCTGTTGAGTGAGATTTAGAGTGTAGAGAATTATGTTTATATATTTTCTTGAAATAACTACTTTGAAATAAGTGAATATGTAACACAAGTATTGTGAATATAGTTATTGCTGTTTTAATACTGCTATGCATTGAATAGTACTGTTTCCTGTGCATTGTTTGAGTTTCTCTAAGTGAAATTCCAAGTAATGGTTATTTTTTTAAGGCAGTACCGAAAATCTAAA
>NC_051408.1:2571300-2571703 GCF_015228065.2 Penaeus monodon
ATGGGTATTACAAAATTCTCTGTGTAAAAAAAATATATATATGTTTAAGAAAGTTAATGTTACACTGTGTTCAGTGTTTAGTTATATAGAAACTACTGAACACCTTTACCAGAGATGAGTATTTAGTTAAAGTTTTTAATGCCCTTTTATTTTATCAATTGAAATAAAAATGATTAGAGGAGAGGGAGGGGGAGAGACTGATTTAACCCCCACCCCCACCCCAAGTATGATTTACAAGTTCAGATGACGCAAAGTTTATCCCTTTAGCCCAACACTTATTCATCTATTTGTGCAATTTTCTTTTGGTATTCTGTGTGTTACATTGCCTTCATACTTCTCATATTTCTTGAGGGACAATGTACACTGTTTGTCCCTGGTAGAACTTTTTTCATATTGTTTCTTG
>NC_051408.1:2572057-2572223 GCF_015228065.2 Penaeus monodon
TTATTCTTTCAGTATTCTTTTATTTATATTGCCTTCAAACTTTCATTCTACCATCCAGTGTTTATCCCTGGTTGAACTTTTTCATGTTTTATTATATAGTGTCATGTATGTACTTTGTAAAAGTGCAAAAAGTAGTCCCAGTCAGCGATTCTCAAATTATGCAATG
>NC_051408.1:2572576-2572985 GCF_015228065.2 Penaeus monodon
ATTCTTAAGTTTATAGTCGCAGAAGCCTTGCTGCCTTATATAGTGATGGTCCTAATTATTTTGCTCTTTTTCACTCCAAGATAAACTTCTGTTTGATGTCTGTCTCGAAAACAAAGAAGATTCCCTTTGCTCTTGCTTAAAAGAGCAATTTCTTCAGCATTTACAAATGTACGAATACATATAGATGATGTTTAATTTATTATATAGAAAGGAAGATGTTGATCCATAAGCAAAAAGGGTTTCAATCCAAGCCCAGATGATATACTTACACTTGATTATGCAGCATTATGTAATACATTGTAATATACTGGATGTATTTCCACAGCTTTTGCATAGGATCCTGGCAATGGATGTTTCTTTAATTTTACATGAAGCAGTCAGATATCTTTGTGATATAAGATTGTTCATG
>NC_051408.1:2574374-2575071 GCF_015228065.2 Penaeus monodon
CCACATCTCAGATAATAACCATCATATTAATCAATTGATTAGTTTTGCTGCCTGTGTGTCAATCTAGATTCATGTAATACCATACTAATGTAGAGTGCTTCCAGAATTACATATTAAAGAGTATGCTTTTGCCGCAGCATGGCAAATTATACATGAGCAGTAAACAGGGTAGTGTACACATTTAGTATGTTGAGTAATGCTTTTGCTTGTGTGTTATAAGCTCTTCTGAAGGAGGTGGTTATGTAATTGTCTATGTTTTTTGGCAGGATTATACAAAATGTAAAGACAGCAACAAAAATCCGCGATTGAGTTACACTTGGTGTGGAAACCAATTAATTAGATCCATCATGGGAAATGAGACTACTTAAAAAATGGTTTTAAAATTTTACGATAGACGATAAGAGGCGAGGGCCAACCAAGTGCTCCCTAATTCAGATGATTCCACAATAGTACGAATGGGTAAAATTCAGTAATGATCACGTATACCTTCACACAGATTTACTCTCCAAATATGTGCTGAGCTCTACACAGACATATTTATGGTTTGGTTCAGTATCGTTGCACCAAATAGGTTGTCGAACTGGACTTACCCAGATAATCTTCCACAGCATGGTACTGTCCTACCAGAAGATAATTTTCAATGCAAATAATGTATATCATATCTACATAACTGCCCACTAGTCAGTATGCCTTATTA
>NC_051408.1:2575135-2575239 GCF_015228065.2 Penaeus monodon
AAATTTATTTCATTTATATTCACTTCCAAATTATTTCCCCTCCATTAAGTATGATTTAGAGACAGTGAAAACTGCAAATAACTTCTCCACCACACACCACACAC
>NC_051408.1:2575342-2575665 GCF_015228065.2 Penaeus monodon
CTGCACATTTGTTCAATGCTTCATACAACCATGTTTTGTTAGTGGGCCCCTTTTCATTCTTGTTAGTAACATCTGTCCCCATAGTTCTGTTGCTAAATCCCAAGTATCAGACTTCATATTCTGTGTCATTCTGTAATCATTTTGTTAAATAGAACAGCAAGAGTTGTATGCTGTGTTTCCATAAACCTACAGGAAGGGGTAATGGTTCTGAGCCCTAGAGCCTGATAACAAAGATGAAACGTTAAGATAAAATTTTGATGAAGTCGTAAAGCTGAGAAATACTTAATGTGAGGCCTAGGCATTAAAAATGTCAGTATTACCAA
>NC_051408.1:2577149-2577508 GCF_015228065.2 Penaeus monodon
GATTATGTGATCGCATGGTAGGAGCGTGTAGAATTCGCCATGCGTAAACGCGGCACATACAAGGGTTAGTGTATACAAAACCGTGAAGTACATGATGAAAAGCAGTCAAGATGGAAATTAGGTCACCGATACACGTTTACGTTCTGAACAGGAACTTAACTGAATATATTGCCCAGGGCATCAGTACAGGAGGACCATCAGCCCAAGAATCAAATTGACCAAGATGAAGATAGCTGGATAGACGAACAACCTGTAAATCCCAAGTACTTTCTCTCTCTTCCATCGCCTCGTCGGCTGAGCCTTTGCGTTGGCGGGAGCAACTGCGATGACCTTCTGGCTCGACGCCGGAACAAGGTCTT
>NC_051408.1:2577553-2579736 GCF_015228065.2 Penaeus monodon
CGCAGAAGAACCACACGTCGATGAGCTTGATGGCTGCCGTGTTGGGCATCGTGCGGGAGAAGTTGGTGAAGAGCGTGTAGAGCACGAGGAGCGTCGTCAGGGACATGATGGCCCGCACCTGCAGGAGCTCCAGCCTGACGAAGAGCGTCGCCCAGCTCACCGCCAGCAGCAGCAGAGACGGCAGGAAGGTCGAGAGCAAGACCATCCCAGGCCGGCGGTGGAGCTCAAACTTGAGTTGGATGTGAGTGCCTCCGGGCTTCACCTCAAGAGCGACGTGCTTCACGGAGTAGAGAGCAAGGTCTTCGGGGCCGATGTACTTCACTGTCCCGCCGACCTCCGCGAACTGGATGCTGCCGTCGGCCCATGGGAGACCGAGGTCGACGCTGCACAGCTGCACGTCGAACGGGTACACGTAGAGATCGAAGGAGCAGGTGAACCGCCCTGCATACTGGCGGCTCAGCGTGATGGGGTTGTCAGCTCCGGGGTACATCAGGTCTGAAAGCGTACTGACGTAAACATCTCAGGGAATGAAGAGAGGAAGATAGAAGAGCATTACTGAGGCATGATGAGAACAAGAGACAAGGGCAAAAAGAGGGTGAAGTAACGTCTAAGTAGATACATCTTCAAACAAAATGGACGAGAAAATATATTTATGAAAAAGCAGTGAATGAATTAATAACCTCGATTGATGTCGTTAAAGTTGGGTAAAGTAGCATTCTTTGCAGATCTGATCACAACAGAAGAATCAAGATGCTTCATATGTCCGCCTTCAACGTTGAGGATTCTGGATTCTGGGCGTCCAGATCTTGCTCACTTCTCTCTCGGGGATAAGCGTCTTGTTGGCCACATGCAGGTGCCTGAACAGCACCCTGTCGTCCCTCCACGTCTGCGCTACGATGAACTCGAGGTCCAGCGCCATCTCCATGTCATCCACCGACGCCACTCGGGTCAGCACGAGAGTCGGAAGGAGTTCGAGAGCCGTGTCTCTAAGGCCTCGAGGTGGCAGGTGGCGGCGATAGGCACTGTTCACCGCCACAATATCACACTCGTCCTCGTCGCTCCCGTCTTGGCAGTCGTACCTTAAGTTGCAGCGGTAAGCGTGCTTAATGCAGTGGCCAGATTTGCACATGTACTGGCCGTTGGCACAGATGGAGAGGCTAAGAGGAATCTCGGTGGTTTGTTCTTCACCACAGGGGACACCCGTCAACAACCACACGTGGTAGCCTAACGGGTACTTTGCCTCGTCCCTCATCCCCAGCCAAGCTACAGTGTTATTATTTCTTAGATTCCGTAGTAACCAGCGGCTCTCGGCTCGCTGCCAGACGATTACGTGATGGTAATAACCACGAAACAGCGGTCGGCCCTCCACATAACCATCAATGCGGAAGTATGTCTCGTGTTCTTTGTCGAAGCACAGCCCGCGGAGGAACAGAAAGTCTGAGCGAGCCATGCTACATGCTCCACAGGTCTTGACAGAGCAAGGTACATCAGTCCAAGTGCCACGATCTAGCATATGGGCGCAGCTGTGACGAAGCCCACCGTTTGGGAAAGGATGCTGGAAGTTGAGAAAAGCCAGCGGCTCATTGGTCTCCCCGTCGACCCAAGTTCCCTCCTCGATCTCGTCCCTGATGCCAAGCCACAACTTGTAGATGCTTCCGGGGCTGCACGCGTCCACGAAGGGCTCGAACTCGTCCATCAGGCGCCTGTTCTCTTCCTGCGAGCGAGGCACAGGGAGGGAGGCGTTCAGAAGATGGCACGCGGTCCTTATCGGCAGAAAAGACTGGTGATTCGCCACGATCACTATGTGTTCTGACGGCCTGGAGGGAGAGATACGATGAGAACTGAATAACATATAACCCACTTGATAATATGTTGCACAAAAAACGTATTAATAAAAGCGAAAAACAAAATAAAACACACAAACCCTGTTGAAACAAATAAACCAACCTGACTCCAAGAAGCTCCTAAGAAGAAACAGACACTTCCTCACCTGCAGAAATATTCGACGTCGACCATGACCTCCTGGACATCACCGAAACGCTCGACGTCGGAGGAGGCCAAGTAGAACACATTGCCCTCACTCGACCGACGACAACCTGCCAGCTCCGCCACGAGCGACTCCGTCAGGAGGTAGTCCCACAGGCTGAGCTCGGCGATGTCCCCGTGCAGAACCTGTATGTAGA
>NC_051408.1:2579954-2580244 GCF_015228065.2 Penaeus monodon
GTATGAGACAATTTTTTTTTATAATGTTAGAAAGGTAAAGATAGACAAACAGAAAAGGATGGTTATTAAATCAACTTAGCAAACAAGGCCCTTCATAACAAGCAACAAAACCCAATGCATGGTCTCCTCCCCACTTGCCTGCACATCACTGAAACCGCTGCTGTATTTATCCTGTTCCTGGCCAACGATGAGGGTGCCGTTCAGAGGAAGTTCAGATGTTCCTTCTAAAGGGCGTCTTCCTGATGAGCTTTCGGTGCGGAGAGTAAATATTTTTTATCCTTTTTTTTGGT
>NC_051408.1:2580488-2581227 GCF_015228065.2 Penaeus monodon
AACCATATCTCCACAGGGAAAATATTAAGATTTAACACATATAACGCATGTTGCAGATTTTCCTCATAGTCGCAGTGCCTTAACAGCCAAGGACATTTCGCGGCGCAGGTCACCTAAAAGCACGCATTCAGCTGGCACCTGGCGGGCACTCACCTGGCCCTGTCGGTAGATGGTGTAGGTGGTCGCATCTACCAGGTGGCACAGGTGAGTCCATGTCTCTGGGAACACCTCGAATTTCTCCTTGAGCTGAGGCTGTACTTTGCCGTTGATGTAAGATTTCAGCTCATGCAGTACGTTTCCTGGCGGAGAATAACTTTTTTTTTTTGAAGTGTCTCATGAGTGAAGGTAATATTAATTCGTCACTTCTCCGAGGGAGTAACGTATTATGTAATGGTAATACACTTTTATGCTTGGGGCGGTAAAAGCAACACCATTAACTTTTACAATGACACGCATTCACCGCTGTATGCATAAAAAGATATCTACAAATATAATTTTTTTTTCTCGCTTCGTCACGTCTCACAACTCTCGCCTTGGCAGGAGAATTCCTCTAACCGAACCGATATCAAATCATCAATAAAACTAAACATTTGCATATGTAATACTTGCTTTAGGATCCGTCAGCACTCACCGATTACAATGCGATTGGAGTCGATGTCGCTTAAGGCGTAAGAAACGTGAGGAACCAGGTCGGTGAAGCGCTCAAGCCTGTTCAGAGGGAGGTATGAGTCAAGGAACG
>NC_051408.1:2581715-2582107 GCF_015228065.2 Penaeus monodon
GGCGTCCATAATTATTTGACTATATCAATTCTACCGTCATTTCCATTTTCTTAATGACAAGCTCAGGTGTTGCACAGAAACAATACAGATAATTCTCTTTACCAAACGTTCATGTAAATCCCATCGACCTTCAGACATTCTATGCTCATCACAAATTCTTAATATATTCCAGCGAAATCAGGTTCATTCATATTTTCTTGACTGACTTTAACTTTAATTTTTTTATCAGGTTCAGGTCGAAACGAATATGAAATCCTGGGAATGAAAGACTTTTAAATAAAAATATCAATATCGTAAGAAAAAAAGAAGTTTCAAAATAATGACCGAATATTTCGTCTTTTTCTCCATAAATCTTATTCAAAATTCGCGCGTCGATCAACAAAAAATCGACG
>NC_051408.1:2582142-2582240 GCF_015228065.2 Penaeus monodon
ACTGGAGTATGTACCGTCAGGCTTTTTCCCGGCCTTTTCCCTTTGGTCTTCCAGTACCATGCTAAGTGCTTTTACACGACTCTTTTGTGATTTTGAAT
>NC_051408.1:2583218-2584224 GCF_015228065.2 Penaeus monodon
AATAACACGGGTCAAACGCAAACGCAGTCAAACCGTCACCTTATCCAGTAGCAAATGGTAAACGTCTTCACTGAGGGTCGTTTTCCTGTGAAGTTGTACCGCACGAACGTCTCTGTGTTCGAAGGCTTCATGCCTCTCTGGATCGCGAACACCTTGGCCTCTTCAGCTTCACCTGTCAAAGCCGACGATAAGAATGGCGTTTAGTATCTTGTAGATAATAATATACTATATGCAAATGCTTAAAAAAAAAATCTTTGAGGAATTGTTCATGTTCTGGAGAGCAAATTTGTAATGCACTTTACAAGCTTATATATTTTACAATAGAAGTTAGATATGATTTTATACGCATAGGTTCGAGTCGCTTCATTGTCATTAAAATATAATATTTCTTTCCCTCATTAGTTTAACTGATATTAGCTCATATTTCTATACTTATATATGTGATTAGAAGTATAACAAATTAATAATTTTTCAGTTGTTTTATAAGTAAATCCAGTTTTTCTGTTTCTTCCTACGCTACTAAAACTATATATTTTCGAATATATCAAGAGATTATATTACATCTTCCAAAGTTACATTTCCTAATACGTCAGAATTATGAACTTACTACGAATAATAATTTTTGAAAAATCATTCGAAAAATCCAAATTTTTCTAGAACATCAGTAACGCAAAATAAAATATTTTGCCAATACGGTATGTCAATAGATATCGATTATTTTATGTATTAATTAAAATCTTACCTCCCTTTTGCAGGAAGAGCAGCGTTGCCAACACCAGAACAACGAAGAAAGAATTTGCGGATACCCTGAGTGACCTCCTAAGCTTTCCTGGCGGGCGCATCTCCTTCGGTGTCGCCTTCAGGAGGTCTTCGTCGCTTTAATGGCACGTAAGGTGGGGCAGGAGAGAGAGAGAGGAATGTTCATTGAATGGCGAGGATTCCAGTGAATACCACACTGTCTTATGGATTATCTTTTTCTTTTGTTATCATAATTTAGTTACCGATT
>NC_051408.1:2584431-2584544 GCF_015228065.2 Penaeus monodon
TAATCCAAAAGTGATCAAACATTTACACACGGAATAATGCAACGCACCATTAAGAGTTTCACTGCAATGTAATCTCAGTATCAATGCAAGACAACTCTGCCTTTGATACTGAA
>NC_051408.1:2586525-2586714 GCF_015228065.2 Penaeus monodon
AGTCATATTATCAACAGCTAGAATGACAAAACACTTACCTATCGTAAATTAGCAGCGTTGGAGCTGTCGATGCAGCGGTTGACCTGGCAATGGCCCTCGAACTCTACGCTAAAAGTATGTTGCTCCTCGTATTGGTACTGTGTAGGTCCATTTATCACGGCAGAGTGTATTTATGGCAGAGTGTATTTA
>NC_051408.1:2586775-2586953 GCF_015228065.2 Penaeus monodon
ACATTTTTTTCTTTATTTCTGTCTTACTTTCTTGTTCTTTCTCTCTTTTTTCAGTTTATGTATATTTCTCCTAATGGTTTCGCTTTTGAACGTCAATATTATTTGTTTTACGCCTGTTAGAGTCTTTATAACATTTTCCAACGATAGATGTGACAGGATCTATTTCTGCCGAATCGAC
>NC_051408.1:2587313-2587464 GCF_015228065.2 Penaeus monodon
AAAAAAGGGAAAAAAAAAAAAGGAAAAAGGGGGGGAAGAAAAAAAAAAAGAAAAGGGAAAGGGAAAAAATTAAAAGAAATAAAAGGAAATACTTTTTAATACAAAATTTTATTACATCTTTCTACTTACTCCCCAAACTATTTTAAAACCC
>NC_051408.1:2588222-2588318 GCF_015228065.2 Penaeus monodon
CAAAGGGGAAAAAAAAACCCCCCCAAAAAAAAAAAAAGGGAAAAAGCCAAACCCAAAACAAGGGGTTTTATATTTATTTAAGTTTTTTGTGGTTTT
>NC_051408.1:2588525-2588701 GCF_015228065.2 Penaeus monodon
CAAAAAAAAAAAAAAAAATACCAAAAAAAAAAAAAAAAAAATAAACAAATAAAATAAAACATATAAAAAATAAAAATAATATACATAATAAAAAATAAAAAATACACAACGGAAAAGAACAACCCCACAAACCAAGAACAACAACCAGGCAAGGGGAAAAACGAAACACACCACAC
>NC_051408.1:2588778-2588886 GCF_015228065.2 Penaeus monodon
AGATGGTTAAAAAAAATTATCAAAAAAAAAGGCAAAAGTTTGAAAAATTTGAAGATTCCCCTTGGGTTTAGGAAATTTTGTGTTGCGTTTAATATAGGTGTCCAATTT
>NC_051408.1:2592310-2592953 GCF_015228065.2 Penaeus monodon
GTTTCGCTTTGTGTAGAATGATTTCCAATAAATACGAGAGGCAAGCTTCTTTTATATTTTCGGAAGTCGGCATCTAATGTGCTTGAATCAATTCGCTTCGTTAACACAGGGAAACAAAAATACAGGTGCGCAGTGTTCTCAAGAATACGCAAAGAAGGAAGTCCTTCTGATATGTACTGAACATAGTTTAGCTTCATTTGTCTTGCTAAGTATATATGTTAATTACATCTGGAAATATATTTTCAACCATGTTATGACTATAGTTTGGTTTCAGTTCCTGAGTGTGACGTAATGTCATGTATAATGCTATTTTAATTATATCTGAAACAGCTACCAAGGATACTATTTTTATAGATATAAAAAAGTTATATATGTTTTGAGTGATGAAATAAAAGCGTTTAGTTTACTTAATAGTTGAAGTAAAGAGAATCCTTGATCTTTGATATGTTATATATTTGAGTAAAATTACAAATCAATAACATCTAACTGCAACTCCCATCCTTGAAACATGTATCAAATATGTATCTTTATTTTTAAAAAGCATGTAAGGGATACATAACTGCGACATAATGAACAACATACCTAAAAATCAAAAAGAAAATTCCAACTTCTTCTCCAGTCAGTACAGAAATGATAAAAGTGG
>NC_051408.1:2593086-2593531 GCF_015228065.2 Penaeus monodon
ACTGTGTTCCATTAGCTATTCCCACATGTATTTATTCCAATACAATTGCTTAATTCTTGAACGAGAACCAAGTTTAAGAATAGGCAAGTGAGAAAGTATCGCCAAACCGACTGATCAAAGTACTATTACCTTAAAAATTAACCGCTGCTTAATTAATTACGTAAGTGATTGTGATCTTTGCAAGATAGGTGTTTTAGTGCACGTTATTTTGTCAGGGACGAGCAATGAAACTTTCTGTGCGGAAGAGATTGATAGGATGGAAATGCTCCCTTTTCCACAGAAACAAACCCATCTGGAGTAAAGCTGTTGCACGCTGGGTAAGATATCGACGGCAGAATTAACCTTCCAGCAGATTCTCATGGAAGTATACTTTTTTTTTTTTTAATAAATCAACTTCGAAAGTGGTTGATAGCTATCCCTCCCCCCCAAAAAAAAAAAAAAAATG
>NC_051408.1:2593704-2593980 GCF_015228065.2 Penaeus monodon
ACGTGAGCGAGAGGACAGAGCAGTGAGCAGTTGCCAGGTGTCGCCATGAGCAACATGAGTGTACGAAGTATAAGATTACTGAATGTGAATATCTCATGCAACTGACGTATGGATGTATGATGATTATATAAAGCACATTTTGTCTATTGTTTTGTGATTATTTTTCGACTTTCCCTTTTTATTATGCATGCCCAAAGAGCAACTGCGTTAACACAACAGATCTCCTCGAGATATTAAGAGCGAAGCAAAAATCATTATATTACGATGAAAAATGCC
>NC_051408.1:2594007-2594147 GCF_015228065.2 Penaeus monodon
TCGTGTTTTGTGTTTTTACAAATCACCCTAAATCATCATTTATTTAATAGTTAATAGTCTTAATCGAGAAAATTGTTTAGCGCGATAATATACTCATATGCGCTCATAATTCCCCTGCAACGTTGCATGCCGTCGACGTT
>NC_051408.1:2594171-2594788 GCF_015228065.2 Penaeus monodon
ATTCAGTAAGTGAAAATATTACGTCATTGACTTCTAGTTTATATTATTTTTCGCATTGCTGTTGTTGTTGTTTTTTTCTATTGCTCTCTTATGACTCTCCTAAGTTTATTATTAATTCATAACTAATATACTTAATGTGAATATCTAATGTGAAGGTCGTTAATCTTTGTCATTAACTGTCTGCTATCTGCTATTATTGATTTATTATAAATTTAATTAACGTTTAATAGACGTTGTAAATAAAAACAAACGCGAACGCATTCTCCAGCAGTGTTACCAAATTGGAGATAAAAGCCTTAGTTTGAATTTTATTCGCGGGAAATTTGATTTTTTTTTTTTTATAGAACATAATATCGTATTATATTCGATCTGGGAAAACTAAGGAATGTGTATGAATACATATCCAATGGTAGATAATGTAAAAATACTAAAATAATCGTCTTTTACTAGATATCCAGGGCAATATTTCTAATAAGGTTAATTTACGAGAAGGATATTAGGAAGAATCGAAAAACTTCCTCCCATCCCCCCCTAAAAATAGTCATTTATTCCGAACTGAAAAAAGGAAAGAAAAAAATATATGCAAATTATGCTACATTTACATTTACTACATTTAT
>NC_051408.1:2594975-2595057 GCF_015228065.2 Penaeus monodon
CGAATTATACAACATATACTCTGAACTAAAAGATACAAAAAAGTATATATATATACAAATCATACAACATATACTCATAATT
>NC_051408.1:2595120-2595376 GCF_015228065.2 Penaeus monodon
GGTTTCCGTGAAGGTTTTGGCAACACTTGGAGCAGGTGAGGTCCGACCGCCGAAGTAAAGTCAATTTTCCTCCGATTTTCTGAAGTAACGAAGCACCTAATCCCGTTTTGGACTTTCAGGAAGCGTTGAGGAGGCGATAGAGACCAAACGAGTGAAAGGAGAACGGTTGTTATCGACTCTAAAGGGATATTTAGAGTGATTTCTGTTCAGGGAGATTCTCCTCCGTGCTGCTTCAGACACCCATCTCTCTCTCGGG
>NC_051408.1:2595437-2595977 GCF_015228065.2 Penaeus monodon
AGTATTAAGGCGTGGATTGGCGTGGATTTTCTGGATAATTGCGGGTAATAAGGGAATCTTTTGTGGGGGGAGAGAGAGAGAGTAGTGTTGGAAGCTCTGAATTAATATATATATATAGGATTTCCTTTTTTTATATAATTATATCGTGTTCAGTTTATTTTTCGGATGAATATTAAGATGTAATTGGGTATTTTTTTAGGTCAAATGTGATAAGGAGAATCATATTTAGTGTTGTGGATTTGCTACCTTATTTATTATAACAGGAATACAGAAGAAGACACGTGATAGGGAAAATTTGCAGTAACTATTTAAAATATATTAATAACAGTGACGAATTTTGCTAAATTAGCTAATGCTTTGCAAGTAGTTTGTCACATGCAGATATCCTGTTTAGATAGAGTATATTGACACTTCACAGGGCTGATCCAATGGCCGTTGCGAGGATGGCAAAATTGCGATGTCCCGCCCCATTTGAACACTTACGAGTGGCATTGGGACTCCTCTTTTCCACTTTTTTTATATGCTATTATCCCTTTACCA
>NC_051408.1:2596125-2596206 GCF_015228065.2 Penaeus monodon
TTTGTTTGTTGTAATATATTTGTATCATTCAGTTTTCTGTGACATACCCTACACTATCAGTAATAGCAGGTAGGGACTGGG
>NC_051408.1:2597341-2597480 GCF_015228065.2 Penaeus monodon
TTTGCTACCTATGGAACATGCGTTGAACGAGAGACGGAAGTTCGAGAAAATGTCCAGGCCGCAGTGAAGGACCTGGAGAAAACGTCATACACCATCAATACAGTGCTTGAAAAGATGCATAACACTAGAGGCATACAGG
>NC_051408.1:2598026-2599679 GCF_015228065.2 Penaeus monodon
ATGTTTTCACATTATTCAAATTCCGTGAAAGATGATTATTTCTACATGCCGCCGTAGAAAATGTGGAGGGAGAGAGGGAGAAGGAGAATACATAAACATAATACTAACATTGTTGAAGGCAGCCGCCATTATTCAGAAGTAATGTGCACAGCTGCGTACCATGAGGGTTTGTTAGCCTTTGCACAAGCTCTTTCATCATGGTGCCTAGCTTTCTGTCAGAAACCCGTTGGTACAGAATTAGGACAGATTACTGAGAAAGAAACTCAGATTTTTGTGTCTTTATTGATCTAGAGAGACATGTGACTATAAGCACCCAACTGAGGCATGCCACAGTGGTCATACTAAGAAACAAATAAAGGCCCTACATTTTTTCTGTTAATTTTGCCTTTCACAGCAGGAATTTGAGACTTTCCTCGTGTATCGCATGCATGCGGAAGGCCTCTCAGACAGAGACGATAACGACCCTTTTTATTTGAGCAATTTCTGTCTTGATCTTGTGCTTAGAGAATGTATACTACTTAATTGTTTTTACTGATAGACAAAATAAGTCTTTTGTATAAACATAACCTATCATTACAGAATTTTCAGTATAGTTGTCGCCTTTACATGATATCTATGTGAAGCAATGTATGATGCTTATATACAATTACTAGGACCAACCTTGTTTGTTTACATAAGGGCAGTGGTACTCTACTAGTGTGATAGAGTTGGCCCATTAGCATACAGAAATTTGTACAGAAATACTGGTGAATAGCATTAAGCACTCTCGTCCAAGGATTTCACGTTTTTGATGCTAAGTTGTTCTCATGTAAGTTGTGACAGTGTCTTTGTGATTCTCCTTTCACTCATCTTTTATTTTAACATACATTACAAGTATCTCAGAAATAAATAAAATGAAAATCATTCAGTAACTTATAAAAATTGTGGTATTTCAGAACCTCCAGACAATCTGTGAGGAATGCGTTACCCAGCTAGCAAGTGTACCAGTACTGTATGAAGCCCTACAGGAGAAGGTCCCGGCAGGCGAGTACTACCGTTTCCACCACAACTTCCGAGGGACCACCCAGCGCCTGGTTGCTGCCACCTGCCTCATCACGTACCTGCGAGAAAATCGGTAGGCGTAGGGGGCTTCAGGTTCCCAGTATGTCCACAGTCGAAAATATTTCCATCTGAAACCTCTCAGCTTGTTGTCTAAGAGCTTAACTTTGGTGTTATCTATGTCCCTGTATTCGCTTTACAGACTCGCACCACATGAAGAAGTGGCACAGTCCTTAGGTCTTTGTACGCAGCGGGAGAAGGGTTTCCACCTCGACCTGGAGGACTACCTTCTGGGGACACTCAGCATCAGTCATGAGTTGGCAAGACTGGCCATCAATTCTGTTAGTGCTGGTAAGAAGTATTTCCACCTCCCTCTTTTACTTGCTCTGACTTTGTATTCTTGGTCCCTTCCTGATGTTTGAATTTGCGCATCAGCTCTTCATATTATACGCAGCAGCAATATATTGGTTAAGGGGGGTTGCGTATTTAAGTTGTTTGAGCTGTGTCTTTGATCTGAGCTCAGTTTGTGATTTTAGAAGTTTTATGACAGATCTTAGTAATGGGTAATATCACATTGACACATGCTGTAAGGGTACTTGTCTTAAATCCATCGAG
>NC_051408.1:2599858-2599954 GCF_015228065.2 Penaeus monodon
CCTTATATCAATGATTCTCATCCCTTCTGCCTTCACTTACACTTATTGTGCAAGATATCTTTTACCATTTACCAAAAGCTGATAACATGAAGGCAG
>NC_051408.1:2600000-2600067 GCF_015228065.2 Penaeus monodon
CTCCTTTAATATTTTATTAAGATTTTTGATCAAAACCACTCAGAGAAAGCATTTACACACGTGTATT
>NC_051408.1:2600151-2600667 GCF_015228065.2 Penaeus monodon
TGATAGTACGGTTTTCCACGTGCCACCCACCCTCCCCCACCCCCAACCTCTTCTCTTCTTGAAAATTTCACGTTTTCTTATTGCAGGCGATTACGCACGGCCCTTCCAGATACAGCAGTTCCTAAGAGATCTGCATGCAGCGTACTCCCTCCTTTTCCCAAAGAACGAATTACGCAAGAAATTCGACGAGCTCAAGTATGCTCTGAAGAAGACTGAGGAGGTGGTATATAATCTATCCCTCCGAGGTCTCAAACCCCAGGACAGTGAGACTTCAGGATAATTACTGTTGACTTTGTCCGTTTTCTTTCGAAGGATTTTTTAAAAATTCGTTATGAACTTTAATCGTCTCCGTAGCAACTTTGCGAAGAAGACTCGTGTCGTGTGTTGCAAAGTTCTTTAATTTTTTACAGAGACATTGATTTTCCTTTGTAGAACAAAGGTTCTTTGAAGTTCATGTTTTATTCATGTTTGCTGGAGAAATATGTCAGTTTTGTTTACTCTGACATAGTGTTTGTC
>NC_051408.1:2600695-2601575 GCF_015228065.2 Penaeus monodon
GTTTCCTGATTGCATATATATGTATTCATGCTTATAAATTGATATGTCTTATGAAGAAAAATTAACAAGAGCAAGTACTTTTTGATTGAGAGAACAATAACATGGATGAAGCCAGGGGGAGTATACACAAAAGTTTGTAAGCTCTGGGGTTTGTCTGTGACTGATAAAACGTCTTTGACTCTGCCATTAATCTAACGAAATTATCTTCTAACACCCTATTTTTGTCTGTGACTTGGCTGAAGTTTAATACAGGACTGTGGTGCCCGACACTTTTAAGGACCGTCTTTAAGTTATCCTTATGAAATGCAGACAACAATACTACAATTTTACTTGTGTTGAAGTTAACACCGCGTCAGTAATGATATAGTTTACTGTCATATACTGTCAAACAATAATTGAGTCATTTCCACCATGAATATTGCAGTTTTCTCTTTGATAGATGCAAATGATAATTCTCACCTTCTCAGCTGCAGCAAAGATGATAAATGTAGAGTTGCTACCTAAATATATAAAAGATATATATGTAGTATTACAGTCATTAATTATCATTACTATTATCATTTAATTGGATTATCACCTTTGATTCTTTTAAATGTAAATATGAATTCTAGTTGAAGGTTTAAAATGGGGCAATAGTGTGAGTCATAAATTAAATCACTAGGACAGTCTAAAGACATAGTCATATATAAATTCTATGCAATCAAAGTCAGTCAAAAGACAGTCAAAGGAAAACAGTCCTTAGATTTTTCAGAGAAAATTCTATGACTTTTAGTGAATATTACCCCTGGTTTTTAATTATTTCATTAGAGCATCATTCCTTTTACATGTTAAGCTTGCTGAGTAGACAGGATCAATTTTATTCCACTTTCTGTAGATCTTT
>NC_051408.1:2601672-2602250 GCF_015228065.2 Penaeus monodon
TTCTTGCTTTCTTTTTTTCCATTGTTCTTCATGTAAACGGACACAAAGGCAGCTTTTCATTTTCACTGAATTTCCAGTTTCATATTCCTGTCATTATATCAAATGAAAAACTACCGCTTGGAGAGCCTGTGCTCCATTTCCGTTTGTGTCTTTGTCGTAAATAGCTACCTAGAAGGCAGTTGACACGTTAATCAAGATGTATAGTTTACATAATTGATTGGGAGCATGAAATGGTTTCATTTCTTTTACTCTCCACAGCCAGAACAACAAAGGCATTTCATTAAGGATAAATGGAAAGATGATGTGATAAATTTGTATGCCAGATTATGTATGCTTTTTAGTTGTACTTTCATGCGGTTATGATGTGACTTTACACGCGTTGCATTTTTGTTTGCGAAATCAAAGAAATGATATAAATTAATTTACTTTTGTAGTTAGCCACTTAATAGATCCTTTTTTAACAAAGGGACTTTCTGAAGTAGAAAAATGTTTTATATTTTATATTCATATTGACTTTACATGCATTTAAGCATTAATGTGAAAGTTAAAAGGGGATTTTAAGGAGACCATCTGGTTGA
>NC_051408.1:2602288-2603400 GCF_015228065.2 Penaeus monodon
GGAAGCTCAGGCTTGATGTGCCAGTATGTTGTTGCAGGGTTGAAGTCTCATCCCTAACTCATTTTCCTAAATAATAAAAGTCACTAGGATGTCTCTACTATTTCATACCCCGACCATGTCCAATTGTTCCACAAGCAGAGTGTTATTTTAGGCAGAATTTGTAATAAAATCTATTCTTAATGTATATTATGTAATACTGAGATACACTAACTGGGAGCTGTGTGTTTTATGCTAAGGCAGCGAGTGTGGGTTTTTTTTTCACAAACGGCCCAGCTGGTATCGTTATGGTTTAGTACTTGCAATCTGTGGTATCCCCATCTCAGAGACCTTATCTGATATGTAAGTATCAGATATCAAAAAGTGAAGGCAGGAAAGTAGGCGCTAAATTTTGGAGGTCTGTATCATCATAATTTTTTATTCCAACGGTTTTCTTTTCTTTTTTAAGGGATTATGTTTCTGATATGTTAATTTGATTCTTTAAAGGGGAATAATTTCTGAACAGAAAGAGATTAGCGGTTATGATTACCAAAATCAAGCCTCAATTTGAAGAAGTAAATGGTGCAGTTTCTTTCAGCGATGATGTAAATCTGACGTAAATTGCTCAAGAAGTCCAAGAGTTGATTTGTCTTTGATTCGAGAAATGGGGAAAAAAGAAAGAAAAAATTACATAGGGAACTTGGAAATGTGTGAAAAGGGTGCCTGTGGATTGACCAGATGATCCCCTTAACAAGATTTTTAGGTGATATTGTCAAAAAACTAGAAGTACGCTAGTTGCCAGACTAAATTTTATACATATTTTTCAGAACTTACATTCATTGTTTCTTCGTTTCTCTTGTTCTTTTGTAGGATTAGCATTTTTTTTATATTTATTTATTCTGTTGCATTGCTCATTCTTCAAGTCATGCCAAGGCAAAGTCCTCAAAATTGATACATTGGACTGGGATTTTGTATTTTGTATTTGTATTTTGAGAACTGGATGGCTTGTGTATCTAATGCCCCAGTCTTATTTTATAACCCATTTTGACTTCTGATCATTAATTATGTTCATTTTCATTTTGTGAGTGTATTTTGAAGCAAAAAAAAATTATTTATTACATGTTAAATGTATGAGA
>NC_051408.1:2603526-2603594 GCF_015228065.2 Penaeus monodon
TCGAGCTTCACGATGTAAGAGAAGGATAAGAAGGGCCTATTCATAGGAGGCCTAAAGGTATGAATGAG
>NC_051408.1:2603728-2604701 GCF_015228065.2 Penaeus monodon
ACCACGACACACTTTGCAACATGGAAAGAATATTGGAAGTGCATAGAGAAAGGTTTTCCATCACATCTTGACTTCTTATGCCTTACTGAATGTCACTCATTTGTATTAAAGACATAATGCTTCATTTACACACTTGATTCATGTCTCACAGCTATGAGGTCATTGCATCAGAATTCTATCTTTTTATATGACAAATGTTGTTTTGTTTCCTTCGTCAAGGGATCTTGAGACTCGGTAGTTAGGTAGCCTGAGTAAAGGATGATTTTTATTTATTTTTTAGAATTCATTATATCATTGATGTAATAGTTGTTTATGATGAAAGTAGTTGCTGATGCTTTGTAAAATATATATATATTTTTTTCTACCATCAATTTTTTTCTTTCTTTCAAGATGGAGGGGGAAAACAGAGTGTTGAATATCTGTTGAATGTACTGTGAATGGTAGAATGTTGTTTATTGGGTGTTAGAGAAGGTAGTTTTGGCAAAATTCTTGGTAATTTTAGAAATCCCTGCATTCCCTCTATTAAGTAGTGTATACCATTTGAGATTAGCCATTATATTTCACTGGGTATGGAAGCCTGTATCTGGTCATATTATGAGTTATGTTAGGAACACCAGTCATAATTTTTACTGAAGAATCATTAAAGCGTCAAGTGAACAGCAAATGTTTCCACTTGATACTACAAATAATCAGCTTAACTTATTACAGATTTTTAAGAAATAGAGACAGAATTATTGAGCGTTCTGTACAGACTTTATATACCTTGTTGTATTATGATATTCCTCAAAGACATGGCTTCATGGTATGTGCTTTAATGTGAACACTGACAAATCCCTTGCAAAGTGGCTTACAATGTTCTTTTCTCCAAGGCTTCAGAAATCTCCCTGCTAATCCTCCGTGACTGCCTTGGAGGTCTTAATTTGCTTCTACTGAGCAATCCAAAGGAAAAGTGGCATTGGAAAGTGGGCTAAGT
>NC_051408.1:2605038-2605176 GCF_015228065.2 Penaeus monodon
ATACTGGTTTTTCCTCTGTTGTTTTGCTGATCTATTCAGCATTTTCTTCAGCAGGTTTTGATCTCAGAATTTTCAAAAAGGTAAATATGTGCCAGATTTGCTACTGACAAGATCCTCTTTTTCTGTGAGATTAGTTTT
>NC_051408.1:2605432-2606355 GCF_015228065.2 Penaeus monodon
GGATCTTGAGACTCGGTCATAGTCAACAGGGTGACAGTTTAAATTAAATAGTTGCTTGATTGAAGTGATATTCTGGAGTTTAGGAAAACTTTGATTTTGAATCTTAGGGTTTTTTCCCCTCCTTGTAGATGACTAGACTTTTCTAAGTTTATTATATATTTATTATATTTAAGTGGCTACTATATATAGTTAACTGAAAAGAGGAGCTAAAGGAGAAAAGTAGTTTTTGTATGGTATGATTTTTTAAAGGTTCACTAGTAAAAAATTATAATTGACTTAATGCGATTTGCTTTCTTTTCTTATACTGTTTTTGGAGAATGTACATAAAGAATTTTCTGTATGTAGATTTGAAGTAGACCATTAACTGTAATTAAAAAAAAAAAGACAAATGAATCTGGAAAGGAAAGTATAATCTACTCATATTTTCTTAAAGAATACGGTGTTCTTTTTGAACAAAATTTGTACCTGACATTAGAAAAATTATGCAGAACTTATTCCTAGCCGACTGAGTGGTATGTTAAGGTGATGGTTAATCGGGAAAACTGTGATCGCGTCATGATTCAAATTTTCCTGAAGATCTCTCTCGTTTAGACTCGTTGAGAAGACCAAGGTCCTCAACCTCCTGTATCGTTACATAAAAATATTTTTGCATTTCTGCCTGTCTGATGTTGTATGTGCTGTTCTTGCAAAGTATGCTAGTCAACACTGCAAGTGTAATCTTGCTCATATAAAAAAATGCCTTTTCCAATGGTAGTAAAGTAATTTTTTTTTCTTTTAGGGTATGACAAACATGAAAATTGATAAGAAAGTTTGACATAAATGCTATGTGCATTTCTGATAGTTTTTTTTTTTATGATACAACTGCAAACTGTCATACATGTAATAAAAATCAGCATTGTATTTTGGAGTCTTATTAGATCCTA
>NC_051408.1:2606973-2607369 GCF_015228065.2 Penaeus monodon
GACATAGAAATTGGAAAATGTCTTTGAATGCTGCTGTATCCAGACATGGTGTGACAAAGAGAGTGAGGGCGTGTGTGCACGGAAATTTCAATAACAGTTTGTGTATGTTTTAAAATGCAAAATCTATTACATCAGAACCGAAATATCAATAGGCAATAAAGGTTGGTACTATCACATTGTTATCTTGAAGCCCTGCTACGCATCAAAGATCTGACAACGGCAGCTAATTAAAGTTGCTTATGATAAAGAGCCCAGGAAACAATCTCTTTTAGTTTTGTCTTTTGCTCCGCATTTACACACAAACAACCATTCATTGTTCGCCTGTTCTGCGGTCTCTATATTCCCCCGGAAGGTCAATATAACATTTATAGATCTTGTTCTCTGTTACCGATACCC
>NC_051408.1:2607654-2607984 GCF_015228065.2 Penaeus monodon
TGACCACCCCCCTAAGATGTCAAAGATCCCCGGTACGTATGAAGTAGCGATTTCCCCCGGGTATCTGATATAAGGTATGGATGTCTCCTGGTACCCCCACGTATATTCCCCGGTACCAGTGAAACCCTGTTTTTAAGAGGGGAATAGTTTTGTTTCCCTGAACGTTTGAAGTAACGTTGTTCCTCGGAAACTACGAGGTGCCACTGTTCCCTGATGTAGACGTTCTCCAAATGAGGAAATATTATCCACACTACAATAAATGTAAAGAAGATGCCCGTGGATCTGTACGGATACGACTCGGTGTTTACGTAATGTTTGGGTTTATGGCTC
>NC_051408.1:2608076-2608313 GCF_015228065.2 Penaeus monodon
CATTAAAACTAATTTGTGATATTAATAATTTCCTGTCTGTTAAGTTGCCGTTTCACATGTCCCTGTGAAAGACTGATGCTCCTAGAAACAGGTTAATGTGCTTTGATAAGTGGAAAAGTTTGAGTATATATTGTTTTGATAGATATGATGGTTTTTGCAGATGTGTTGGTTTGCGAATTCCTCAGCTTGTGGGTCCTTGAAGACTGCATACTAAGGGTTTAGGTTTGCTACGGGATG
>NC_051408.1:2608897-2609016 GCF_015228065.2 Penaeus monodon
AGCACGTGAACAACCATTATTATACAAAGGTGTCAATATGGATGAATTGGCTGCATGTAACCCGTAACTCTGCTTTTCTTTACTTATTGTCACTTCCCCGACCCCTGTAGACAACTTAT
>NC_051408.1:2609258-2609491 GCF_015228065.2 Penaeus monodon
AACCACTGGTATTCGTATATCCTCATGTATACTTACGAGTGCATTTATAGCTGTATTGATATGTCTGAACCTTGCTGCTTTTACTAGGATATATTCTGCAGAGCAATTCTGTAATTAAGTTCAGTGCGTGT
This sequence comes from Penaeus monodon, assembly GCF_015228065.2. Taxonomy (NCBI): domain Eukaryota; kingdom Metazoa; phylum Arthropoda; class Malacostraca; order Decapoda; family Penaeidae; genus Penaeus; species Penaeus monodon. The sequence continues at coordinate 2,609,390 of NC_051408.1, forward strand.
CACCAGTGATTTTTTTTTTCTATTCACACGTATTTGCACGCATACCTCACTGGTCCTTAACCTCTTGTGGCATTCATATCCCTCTAGTTTATGTATACATTA
>NC_051408.1:2609542-2609680 GCF_015228065.2 Penaeus monodon
CACACACCATACTCTAAGTATCTAGACGTACCGGGGAATAGAAATACTTGGGAGCTTTATCATGTATTGTGATAGATTTCCAGTGTAATTTTAAAGTATTCGTTATTCGTTCAATATGAATGAATGAAGAAAAGTGTG
>NC_051408.1:2609944-2610210 GCF_015228065.2 Penaeus monodon
AAGAAAAAATCATTAAGAGTGACAACACGGCCTCCCTGATGACTCAAAAGTCTCACAAGAACACAGGACTGAAGCCATGATGACGCCAAGGTTAAGTAAAGTGCGTTCAGTGTACCCTGGGGGTGACTCACCAGGCGAGGGCAAGTAACTCCACAGAGCTGAGCCTAAAAGCGACTCCACAAGCACAGCACAAGCACGGTCGCTGTAATAGAAGCATCAGTCAGGCAGGAAATTATTAGATTCGCAAATTACTGTAAATGTGTCGA
>NC_051408.1:2610332-2610537 GCF_015228065.2 Penaeus monodon
GTCGCATTTAGATCGACTGAAACAATTCTACTTGATCTTGGATACAGCTACAAAAAGTTATTTATTTCTCTCTCTCTTCCCGGCTTCTACAGACTATAAAATAACGGGCGTGCCTAAATTTTGGACACGCCCACTCTTGTCAGCAAATTACAGGCCTGTACTCACTGAACTCCCTCCTGTAAACGGTAATTTAGTAGCCATTTTT
>NC_051408.1:2610681-2610806 GCF_015228065.2 Penaeus monodon
CGCGCGCCTTTTTTCCCAGTGTGTCAGGTAAAAAAAAATCACTAATATATCATTAGAAATACGATATTCAAAAACTTCAATTGCAGTAAAAAGGAATTGGTCGATTTTTACCTTCTTCTTTACAG
>NC_051408.1:2610975-2611693 GCF_015228065.2 Penaeus monodon
GTTACATATAATCTATTGCTTTACAAATTCGATACACTTTGTTCAAGTTTCACCGTCACTCAATAGATTATCATCCTTATTAAGCGTCAAGAAAGAAAGATTATCAAAGTTATGATGAGTAAGAATATTTTTGAGGTTGACATATGCTCCCCCCCCCCTTCTATTTTATAGAGACTCGCCCGCCCCCTAATTTTGAAAAAAAAAATCAAGTAAAATCTTGTTTTTTGCTTTGCCTTTCCTGGATTCTTGAATAAAGCGAAAAAATAAAAATAAAAATAGAATAATGTCGCTATATTTCGAATAAAACGTAAAAGAAATAATAATGTCACGTTTTAAAGAGTGGAATTATGTCGCAAAATTTCGAGTAAAGCGTTAAAAAAAATATGGAATAATATCGCGTTTTAAAGAGTGGAATTATGTCGCTATATGTCGAATAAAGCCCCTCCCCCCACCCCGAAAAAAATGGAATCAAATGTCGCATTAATAGCTCCCTTCAACAGTCTCTTCGCTGCATGTTCACAAGCCCGAATGCAGATGACATGCAACTAAGAGAATATCCACAGTCCTCAGAAAAAGTGATAAAAGTATTCTTCGTATCCATTTTACACCCTTTGCTAATCTGAGATCAACATGCAAGCTACCCTCTACCTCCTCAAAAGATCTCTACTCGACCTCTCAGATCGCTTGAACGACCTCAACTGATTCCCAAGCTATTGAG
>NC_051408.1:2611721-2611905 GCF_015228065.2 Penaeus monodon
GCAAAGCTGGTGTTTGGAAGACGCATAGTGACGCGGCAGAGAGGGAGCCAACAACTGGCCTGGATGCCGATGGATTACTGGCATGTGTGACCTTGTCGGAAAAGCTGTTTTTATCTCGAGCGTTGTTTAGTTACTCTTATTTACCTTGCGAACTTGTTTGGTTTATAAGCTCGAGTGTTTAGTG
>NC_051408.1:2612114-2612854 GCF_015228065.2 Penaeus monodon
CCCTTTACTTAATAAAGTGTCCATCGCTATACCTAATGACAATTCGATAATTTACTAGTTCAGGCAATATTCCATTGAACAGTCACTTCACACCTCGTTTGTCCTTTTAGTAAAGCCAATTAAGTCACTAATTATTCAAATTGACACGCTGGGCTAATTATGAAACTTCATAAAGACCTTCACAGTTATTTTAGTCCATATATAACCCTTACGAAGCCTGCTACAGATTTATTCACATAGTGATTTATCTCCATCTATTTAAGCATACAAACACCCTCAAAACACAAAGGACTTGGCAACACCATACCATGAACACCGAAGCTTAAGACATTCTTACAATACCTCTTTGTGTTTCTCTTATACTCCTTCTCATTCAACACTGCTGTTGGTCATCATTTCATCGCCTCTGTCTGTCACCTGAAGTCTATTCATAAAAGCCATTAGTCAGGTCACTTTACTTTGATGTCATAGGAGAGACTTCTATTTTTATTCTTAATTGGCCGATTTTCAAATGACATTCCAGAATTCTTCTAACAGGGTTTCACTTCACAAGGATGAAAGAGGAACTGCGTGATTAAATGTCTTTATAAACAGGGATTCCGCTTATTATCCAACCACACCTGGATAATAGTCACAACTAGTGGTAAAATAGGAATAAACTATCTATTGAAATTTGACCTGATAATTTGTGTTATATTGGGGTATCTATCGCAGTATCAATGAATCGAATATTTGTTTCG
>NC_051408.1:2613410-2613584 GCF_015228065.2 Penaeus monodon
ATGATTCCAAATAAACAAGCCTTGATACGCTTATTTTATGGCCGTGACAATATACTACAAATTTAGCAATAAAAGCACACCTTGAGATGCAGTAACCTTCAACCAGATTATGGTTTAGTGTTTTAGCATTCTTAAATAATCGTGGGTCTCTCTATCCTAAATACATGTTGTACA
>NC_051408.1:2613689-2614301 GCF_015228065.2 Penaeus monodon
TTTCTTTTTATAGTAGATGTTCGTGGCCGGCCTGGAAACCAGCCAATGGCCCTCAGGTTGAATGCCACCACTATATGTTGCATCTGAATTGTGCATTTTGCCATAAATTACACAATATTTGCCCGCAGACTTTTCCGCCACTTAGCATGATCACTAATGTACATTCATGAAAGTGACTCCTAGTAGGGATTTCATAGTAGATTAACCGTTTCTTCTAAAGTATATAACAAAATGTATACCGTTACTTATGAAAGAAATTGACGTTCGGTGTTCTAAAATATAACTCAATTACACATTTCCTCCATAACAGGGAGACGCCTCATGTCACTCATGAATTAACATGACATGACAGATAATCACTTATTCATATGACCGTCTCAGTCAAAAGCCTTCTTGAAGACGAAATACGTAATATTATATCCATTCACCAATTAGTGGTGCAGAAACGACTCGCTCGAGAATTGCATTAATTTCATCGTATTTATAAACTTGGAGGTGAGATTCTAAAGCATTTGCATTTTCTCGTTTTCGAGGCCAGAAAAATTGCTCGGCAGTCCATGTTTATTATCATTATTATTATTGTTGTTGTTGTTGTTGATGTTGTTGTTGTTG
>NC_051408.1:2614567-2615691 GCF_015228065.2 Penaeus monodon
ACTACTATCAGTGGAGGAATATTTTATCATTTTATTCGGTATTTTTTTGCATTTTTTTTGTTGCGGTAATTACACAATATCCAATATATATTTCAAATATTTCAACACCTTTTTATATTGTATTAGTATTCTTTTCAATGTTAACAACTGCAAAAGCAAGATAAAATAATATATTTAACCATAATTACCAAAGTATTAATAAAACACCGTTAACTCTAATTGCTTGTTACAAAGGAAAAGCTAATTTACTATTGATCAATTCGCTGATATAACGTCTTAATGTCGTAATATCATATAATAGACTGGGTCAGCTAGTCGATCATGCTATAAAGCAGCCATCGTGATATCGATATTGATATAGTGAGAGTTTAAAGGGATTTAGAAGAATTTAAATGGACCGCCGAGGCATGTTTTGGTCTGACACGTGACCACAGATGTTTGGCGTTTGACTCCCTTCACGTTAACTACAGCCTCGTTCTCTTATCCCAAACTCAACATATCTCCATTTTCCCGATAAAATGAGACTCAAAACACTCACTTCTTTTCAGAAAGACGAACATAGAGCCACCTTAGGTGAGAGAAATCTCCCAGATCCGAACACCAGCCGACATAGATACAAGGGCGGGAAGGGAATCGGACACGCGTGACGTCACCGAGCAGCTGACGAAGGAAAACAGATCTTGCAGGAAAACCTCTCGGTTAGTCGCAATAAAACACTTTCTCGATTTTCCTCACTTCTGGCCGCGGAGGCAGTGTGACGGCGACCCCAAACGACAGAGGAGCAAGTGAGGAACCCGGAGAGTGGATATACTAGGGCGGAAAAGGGAGGAAAAGCAACAGAAAGGGGCGAATTGAGGTGACATTTTGTGTAGATGACAAAGGAAGCGGGTTATACCCCTTGACAACTACGAATATCCGAGACTTAAAGCCTTTTCGACGCTATTACAGCCGCAGGACAAACCTCCGGCGTGTTTATGTGCTCTTCTCTGCGGCGTTGGGACAGTGGATGGCCGTGTTAATGCGTTGTGGGAATTGCATATGTGTGGTAAACCGTATGTCTGAAGCGTGATTTTTGGCCAAGGGAGAACCGCTTCCAGTGACAAACATTATAAGGATTCATCCCG
>NC_051408.1:2616618-2617532 GCF_015228065.2 Penaeus monodon
TGGCTATTAGATAATGAATATTCTTGCACGCTTTTATCATACTATTTCCACTCTCCTTTGTATTTTCTCAGTGGCTATGGTGAAGCTACTTGACATTATGACAGATAATGTAAATGACACAAAATTGCCTTCCGTGACTCAAGTAATTGCCATGGCCACTATACTTTTAGTGCTCTGGGAAAGCCAGACACAAAACTTTATTTTCAGACAAAGATTTTGAAGACCTCTCCAACAATATATAGTCATCTGGGGAATGAGTTTAAGTTCTTTCTTGCCAGAATATAGGTCTTGCAGGTTTTCCAGCCGTTGTGTAACCGGGAGTATCTTGTGAACTTTAATCAGAATCCGTAGGACAAATATGCTACACAATAGAAATTGTTTTGAGATTGTTGAAAGTATTATTCGATTTATATTCGCTTGGACTTGGGTGTGGACGTGTAGACATAAAGGTTAATTTTTTTTTTACAAAGATATTACTGTACATTATTTGTACATTATTCAGAGGTATAAATTTGAGGCTGTTGTAGATCTTTCTTTCCACGCTTTAGATATTTACTAAGCTGGTGCATTGAGAGGGATTGATTTTAAGAATGCCCTGGAATTTTAAAATGCACAGTTTCTAAATGTGTTCAGTATTTCATTGAAATTACAACATAGTTTACAAATACAGTTGTGATATTTCAAGTCTGAAGTGTAGATATTTTTGTGGTGTTACTCAAAAATGGAAAAGCAGAAATGCTATTGATATCTATAAAGTAAGATAATCACATTAAAATAACCAGTATTAAACACTGATATCTAAAAAGCTACATTTTATTTTTACATATTTTTTTTCCTGGTGTCTAATATGTAAAAAAAGTGTCAAAAAAGTAGAAGTAAAATGTTTGCAGGCTAGTAGAAAGAAAAAGATGGTA
>NC_051408.1:2622326-2622433 GCF_015228065.2 Penaeus monodon
AATTCCCAGAGACATTTTTTTCAGATTTTTATCATGCTATTTCAGGGTAAAATGATAGTAGTTGGGTACATTGGTTGTGTTTTCACAATAGGGAACTTGAGATGTGG
>NC_051408.1:2622455-2623163 GCF_015228065.2 Penaeus monodon
ACAGTAGTAATCAAGGGATATTCATAAAAGAAATGCCAAGTCTATTTAGTCAGTTTTTTTTTCCTGTACGCTTGCAAACTCACTGCTCAAGTAATTAAAGGAATTACCAAATTTTGAAGATTAAATTCCATTTAGTGTAAATTAAGAGCAAATGCACATGAATTCAACGAACTATCTACTAAGAGGTTACGTAACAAAGGGCATTGCACATATGATACTGCTGTACGAAAGTCTTACCAAACCTCAGCGATATTTTCGAACAACAGGCTGTAAATGAAGGTCAGCTGTTCTGCTACCTTCATAGGAGCCGGCAGTGCACGCGCATATCGAAATTTGAGTGACTATTGTGTCATTCGGCGCAGTATTCTCTACTGGTGCCAGGTGTCGGTGACATAGGGGGGGGGGTATAAAAATTAACTGTTGTATAGGTTTTGGCCCGGACCTGCGTGCCGGTGCCAAAAATTGAAGGCACATGTACAAGGGGTGGGTGCCAATGTCATCTTGGAGGAGTGCCAATCACCGGGCTGCCAGTGTGCACCTGCCAGGGCGGCATGAGGTTGGGAAATGCCATGTTTGGGAAATTTACTTCCTTGTTTAGTTTTCACAGGGGGCTCTCTCAAGGTACGCCGAAGGGGGGAAAAAACGCTTGGGAATCTTTTATGTTTCTCTGTATTTCTTTGTACTCTTGGTCCTGTTGTTTCCTTCAGA
>NC_051408.1:2624478-2625266 GCF_015228065.2 Penaeus monodon
CAAGTAAGGAAGGAGGCGTTACTGACCTGTAAATTATCCATGTTGCAGGTGATGTTGTGACGAAATCTGTTGGACGTAGTGCAGAACTTGCCGTGTTGATGGAGTAACAATGTCTCACTAATGCTAGCACAGCCCCCCTGAAATCCACACGTTAATTAGAGACGGGACTTACTGTGGCAAGTGAATGGAAGTGTGAGTTTGTGAATGGCCTGCTTAGCAAGAATGGACAAAGTCATCGTAGGTTAATAAGAAAGAGAAAAGTTTGTGCGTAGAGTGCCAAGCCGCAAGCGTCGAGATGGGGGGAGCTGTGAGTGCCGGCGTCGACAACGACGAGCTGGTCGACAACCTCAAGGCAGCCAACTACATCCGCACGCCTCTCCTCGAGCGTGTCTTCAGGGCTGTCGACCGCGGGGATTATTTCACTTCGGAAAACCGCGAGCTGGCGTATCGGGACAATGCGTGGAAGAAGGGGAACTTACACCTCTCAGCCCCGTGTATTTATGCAAAGGTAGGATCTGTGTTTCCTTTATTACGGTATTTGCATATTCGAGTAATTTCCCGAGTGCTCCTCTATGTTCCTTTGTTATTTATTTTATTTGTGTGAATAGGTGGTGTAAGAGTGATTAAGTGTTTTTTTTTACTAATGCAAATTTACATAAGTAAAGGAGATATATTACGAGATTTCTAATGGTAGAGGAACTGTTATGATTCTGTGTGTGTTACCACAGCCGTTGCTTACATTAAGGAATGTCAACATGCGGGCATCGGCTTCAGAAATCTTCAGAAAG
>NC_051408.1:2626124-2626253 GCF_015228065.2 Penaeus monodon
AAGGTGCGAGAGGCCTTAACGCCTCTAAGTAAGACCCTTCTCGCCATGACAGCAGCCGCCTAGGAGAGTATCAAGAGTAGTGTTTCTGGCGCACGCCGAGTTCGTTAGCTCGGAGGCGAAGGTGAAGGA
>NC_051408.1:2626278-2626470 GCF_015228065.2 Penaeus monodon
TTTTCGCCTGACATGCGTTGAAAGGTTGCGAATAGGGTTCAGTGTTGGTGAGTGAGATAACGGTATCCACTTCCCAGGAATAGTTATTTCAGTATCTGTAAAAAAAAAAAAAAAAGGTTTGCTAACTTCGAAAAGCGGGATAAGCGAGTAAGCGAAATCAGACTTTGTCCGCTTAGCCCAGTGTTAGAATCT
>NC_051408.1:2626755-2627066 GCF_015228065.2 Penaeus monodon
AAACTCGCAATGGGTGGTTTTAGGTTAATTATGCATTATTTAAAGATTTATTCGCATTTTTATGAACGTAAGGATGTGAAACCAAACTGCAGACACCCTTAACTTGCAAATGAATTGGTGTTAATGAACCTAATTGCTTCGTAAGGAAACGATGCCATTTGAAGACTCGATATGATAATGGAAATTGTGCCTCTTTTATATGGTTTCGTTAGCTAATTAAATATTTTGTTAAGTGCATTGAACGAGTCATGGCTTTCTTTACTTGGTTATGTACGGTAGTATAGTACAATTGGTGAAATTTTAGAGAATGG
>NC_051408.1:2627608-2627744 GCF_015228065.2 Penaeus monodon
TCGAGAAATGTTACGTGTAGTTAAGATTTTTCTACTCGTCTAACTAGAACTACGGGAAGGTCATGAGCATCAGCCTAGGGGTATAAAGGATCAGATTTTGAGTACGGCAAAACCACTTCTATGTTTTTGAGGACTT
>NC_051408.1:2627817-2627950 GCF_015228065.2 Penaeus monodon
AGGATGGTATGTGTTTAGGGCAGTGTCAGGAGTAGGGCAAGTCGGTATTATTTTCCTTGCACGTGGGGGAGAAACTGCAGAGAATTGATGATAGAGTGATAGATGTTCGCATGTCTGCATGTGTGTGTGCCCA
>NC_051408.1:2627971-2628058 GCF_015228065.2 Penaeus monodon
ATCATGCTATGTGCTATATATATTGTTATTCCAAAAACTTGTCCAACTGTATATTACGGTCTCTCTCACCATCACTCATGCCATGTG
>NC_051408.1:2628156-2630419 GCF_015228065.2 Penaeus monodon
CACACTGTTATTCCAAAAACTTGTCAAACTATATATTACTGTCTCTCTCTCCATTAGGTAATGGAGGGCCTCCAGTTAGCACCAGGGCAGTCCTTCCTCAACCTGGGGTCTGGCACTGGCTACCTCTCCACCATGGCCGGGCTCATCCTAGGTAAGAAGAGGATTGCAGAAGGACATTTTCTGATGGAGGATGGGCAATGCTGGTTACTTTTTAGGTTGCTCTAGGTGATTGAGTGTCTGTTGCAAAAGATTGAGGATGGGGGTAAAGCAATTTTTTTTAGGTTATTTGAATGTTTGGTGTGATGAAATGAGGATGGGGTTGAGAAAAGTTGCCTTTTCCGTAGGTTATTGGGTGTTCTTGGCAACGGGTGTAGAAAGGGTATGGATGAGAGTAGATTATTTAGTTGATGGAATATCAATGTGTAGATAGATGTCAGTAGAATGTTGTCTTTGTTTTACATATATGTGTGTGCATTTGTAGTTGTGGAGGGTTAAGTGAGACCTGCACATAAAAATGTCCAAGAGGTTACTTCTGTATCATAATGCCAGTATGTAATTAGTATGTATATAGGCTAATTATATGTAGGAATTTCAGTTTAAAGAATCAGGAATATACTCTTCTTAGAAAATACCATAAATTAGCTTAAAGCATCACTGCCTATAGATTACAAAGATGTTTTGGTCAGTAGAGATAATGTATTTTCTATTAACGTCAGTAAGACAGATTCTTGCAATGAACAGGTCCCTATGGAATCAACCACGGAGTTGAACTTCACGCCGATGTTGTTAGTTACGGGCAAGAACGGCTAGAACATTTCAAGAAGAATTCAGCAGCAATAGATGCATTTACATTTTGTGATCCCCAGTTTGTGCAGGGTAGGTCCTGTGCTCAAAGGAAATCTGTGTAATTGTTCTTATATTTCTGTGACCATGACTTGATATTTCACCATTGGATATCCATACTTTTATTTCTGTAGTATAGCTCTATATATGTCGTTTACAAGTTGGTTACAATGGTGATTATTTTCTTTCAGGTAACTGTTTATGCCTGCCCCCTGATATGCGCCTGTATGATCGAGTGTATTGTGGAGCCTCATGTCCAGAAAGTCATGAAAACTATATGAAGGGACTTATAAATGTAAGTCGTTGCCTTTGATGCTCTTATGGAAAAAAAAAACTAAATAGGAAATATGTAATAGGAAATATGTAAATAGATATATAGGAAATATGTAAATCGAATAGATCAGTAAAAGAGGGTAGATAGAAAGCTAGAACATGCCAGACCTCGATTAATGATTAAATAACTTGACACTAAGAGGACCTCTCTTTTGCTTACAAACATATAGATACAAACAAAGCATACCAGTTCTGTAGAGAGAAATCAAATAAGGCAGAAAGATTTTGCTTGACAGTTTCTTTAAGGGAGAGTTTCATGATTTAGAAAAAAAGTACAAGGCTCAGTTTACAATTTCAGATGTAAGTAGGTCTGTATAACAGTTATTTTAGCGTCATTGAGTTTTTGATTGGGCTTTCTCTTGATTCAGTAAAAGGGCTGTCTTGTAACATTTTATCCTGCTTAGAATATATAAAAATATGTATATAGAAAATAATTTTTTTGAGCATTCAAAATACCAAAATTTGTCTTCTACATTTTTTTATACTTTGAGATTTAAAGGCTTTGTTTAAAAATTGTGGTCGGTAAATTTCGCAAGTAAGGGTACAAAACTTTTTTTTTTTTTTCCCCATATCTTTTTACTTTTATGATTGTGAAAGGATCCTAAGTATCCGATCTTATTGCAGAATGTGAATTGTATGTATTAAACACACAACAGAAGCTCAATAATCTTTTATATACAAAAGATCAAATAGGGAATCAGTTGGTCCAGTGTGTTGCTTATTTGTCTAATTAGTCTTTAATCTTATTGGATATTAAATGTAGTTGTGACCAAAGGGTACTCTTTGATAAACCATTTCCTTCTTTGCCTTTCTTCTGTGGCAATTCTTAACCTATTGCCATATCCACTGTGTATTTACTCCAATGAATCGCCTCTACTGCCGGCTTCCTACTCACACAGTACATTATGTGTACAGGAAGGAGGCATATTAGTCATGCCGCTGAACGACCAGCTGGTGAAGATTACACGTAAGGGACCAAGCTCATGGGAGGTGGAGTCCCTGCTGCCAGTGTCATTTTCGTCGCTGGTCATGCCCGACTCCAGTCATCCACCGTCTACAGTAAACCTCCGTAAGCTAAATCTTTTTG
>NC_051408.1:2630478-2630676 GCF_015228065.2 Penaeus monodon
TTTTGAGACATTGGTTTAGAGAATGTTGGTGGTATGCAGCGTTAGACCCTTCTGTTTGTGACACACTGGAGCTGTGACAGTCATAGTTTAGACAAGATGTGTTTGAGGTGGTAATATCTGTTACACTAGTGGAAAAGGGAGGGTATTACCAAGGAGTTCTTTTGTGTTACAGTAAGGTTGGATTGTAGAATATGCTGG
>NC_051408.1:2630721-2631282 GCF_015228065.2 Penaeus monodon
ACTAGCATTACCATCTCTGCCCATAATTTTAAGGAGGCATTTGATATGTGCCTGGAGAATTAGAAAAAAAAAAATTACATATTGAATAAATCATTTTTTTGACCCTAAATATTGGGTTCCTGCTTTGCCCCCCTAAAATCATAGCTAGCTTCTCAAAAACCGATGAGCTGTTTTCCTGTATTTTTGTCAATCGGAGGTGGAAGTGTGAAGACTTCGTTCTGATGCTGTCTGACATGTTTCCACCAGCTGTAGGCCCCTAAAGCCATCCCCATCCTGATTCCAGCCTCTTTTCCTCTTGTGAATGAATAGAAGTGTGAAATAAGATTTCTCATAATATATGGCATATTACGCGCTTTTGAAACGTCTCCATTCACTCATACCCTTGGTGCTCAATAGTCTCCCTGGGCCTGTTGTACAAGTGGCTCCTAGCTTGGGTCACGCATTGCTTTAAATGCGGTTGGACTTTTGATCTACTTTACTCTGTAATGATGATAATATTGCATGAATACATCCCAGATTCATTATTATACTGATTGATTGTTTCTCTCCTGTAATATTGGA
>NC_051408.1:2631313-2632014 GCF_015228065.2 Penaeus monodon
CTTTTTCTTTTCTTTTATAAAATCTCTACTAAAATGGGGTACTTCCTGTGACATGCAGTGCCTTATTTGCCTTTGTGGGACTCTGAACTTCTGAATAAAACCAGATCGTGATTGAATTGAGCTTCTGAACTCTCTTCCGTTCAAGCTGTCCGTTTTAGAGAGAGATTTTTTAGTGGTACCTTTTTTTTTTTTTTGTATATTAATGTCTCAAAGGTTTAATATCGGAAATTTCCATTATAAATGGGAATATCGGTAGGGGCAAGTTTAATTGAATATAAAATAATGTCTGTTACATGAGGAAATCAATATTTTTCTTTATTCCTCTGCCATATTAGAAACACTCACTTTCGTCTGTCTTTGTATGACTATTTTCTAAGGATTTTGTTTTCTTATTGTTACAAACAGAGTACTTATTTCACATGTGAAGTATAAGTGTACTTTAAGATTGTTACATTTTTCTCCCACATCAGCATAGGGAGAAAGTGCTAACTGAAGTATGTTGTGTGTCAGCGTGAGACCGCTTGTATATGTTCTAAAAGTTAATAATAATGAAATGAACAATTAAATACATGCACACATGAATAACCAGTTGTATTATAGCTAGAGTGCAATAGCTATGAGAAGTTCAGACATTTGATTGATATTTTCTTACATGATTTGTGGCATCCATTTAAAGCACTCTGGTTTGTACTTGTATTGTT
>NC_051408.1:2632159-2632709 GCF_015228065.2 Penaeus monodon
TTCACATTTTCTGGGGTGAAGCAGTGGACTTTCATACATAGTTTACTTTTTAAAGAACTTTTTAATAGAGGATATAGCTATTTAAAACCTTGATCTTTGATTGTGCCATGTTTAATTTTTTGAATTTTTACAATGCTATTATCTTTTTCTCATGTGGTTTTATTTCCAACAGCTACTGCAGAGCTCATGGATCTCCAGGAAATCTGCCGTCAGGAACTTCGCTCAATATTACGAACCAATATCGAGAAAGAGCATCCAAATTTGGTGACCGCTGCAAACAGACCAGTACAAAGACAGCAGAGGAATCGCGATCGCCGACAGATATGCCGCATTGTTGTACCCTATGCCCCTCCTGTGCCCTTTTATGAGTCTGATGATGATCCAAGGATGATGTCTGATGAAGAGCCTGAAGACAGGGATGATAGGGACACTCTGTATGTTGCTCAGCGCCACACTGCGAATCAAATATCTGCTGTGATTGACTTAGCTCGTAGTCTTGCAGGACAGAGGAGGCTAGAGAGGGAAAGTGAAGAGAACGAGGGAAGACAGA
>NC_051408.1:2632752-2634038 GCF_015228065.2 Penaeus monodon
AAGGGAGGAAGATTTAGATGGACTGAAAGAGGAAGAGGAAGTGGAAGAGGAAGATGAGCATGAGGTGGATAACGCTCCAAGCCCACCAGGTAATGGGAAAATGAGTAAGGAACGGAAATTATTTAGAGGCCTAACCAGGAAGTCATTCTTAAAAGACAAAAGTCGCAAGGAAGCTGGAGTCGAGGAAGTGAAGGAAGAAGGAGAAGTAGGAGGAGCAGAAAGTGCAGAGACACAGGAAGATGTATCATCATCAGTCCTAACAATGCCTCAGTCTGATCCAATTCCAATGACTTCTACACCAGTGATGTCTGTAAAATCCAATAAAAAACGTGAGAAATTTGACAGTGGCGTAGGTGATGAAATAGAAAATGGGAAGGGACCAAGTTCAGAATCTGACGTGGGTGATGAAGACATAGACATGGACATTGATTCTACGGATTCTGATTACTCTGACAACTCACCCCCAAGGACCAAAGTGACGCGTCTGCTTGATGCAGATGACCCGTACCCGAGCGGAAAAGACTGCAGGGGACAGTGGAAGCACAGAAAGGAAGACGATGAAACCAAGGAGGGACCAGAGGAAAACGAAGGCTCCGGTAGCCCTCCGTCCCCTGTCGAGTCTTATTCAACCCTGATGAGAGAGAAGATATCTCTGTTGCCACTTCCTCAAGCCCTCAAGTTGTACCTGAATTACCATAGGGAATTGTAAGCTTGATCTGTGAACAGTTCCCTGCAGTAAGATAACCAAGTCCTATTACTCCTAGTACCTATCTTCCAGATGTATTTACATAATCTATAATACACAGATCTTGGAAGAAAGCATATAAACCATGGATGGACCTAGCAAGTGTCACATTTAAAGGTAATAAGCCAGTGCAATTACAGAATGCAGATCCCACAAAAGTGGGCTAACGTAACTGCATGTTTACCGATCTACTTTTGCTTTTTGTTATTGTATAGTAGATAAAGCATTAATATGTGTAATGACTTGAGTGTCTGAGGAATGATTTCTTGCATGATGCTTTATCTGATACAGAAGTGAGGAAAGAGACAGATGCTACAAGGAACAGCATTTTCTTCGGCATTATTGGCATCCATTTGGCAAAACAAGAGGAAAGGAAGAGAAGCAAGACCACAAAGAAACCTGAATAATATTAGTCAGTTTTAGGAGGTAAGCAACTGTAAAGCATAAAGGGAAAAGGAAGGTTTGAATTCCGTCGTCAAAAAATAAACAAAAAACTATTTTTATACAGCATATATAAACAGTGTCTGCAGTGACTCCCCTT
>NC_051408.1:2634087-2634884 GCF_015228065.2 Penaeus monodon
GCTATCAGGAAGCACCTTGTAATGAATCAAACAAGTGTAAGATGTTATTTGTTTATTGTTTTCAATGCCAAAATAAAGAAAACATAAAAAAAAGTGTAGAATGTTGTGTTATAGAGTAAGAATGTCACAATAACAGGAGATTGCAAAGATTTTTGTGTATCAGAGTTAGAGAAGTGTTTACTCTTGATTATAAATCCCATGTGATAGAATTTTTTATTGTAGTTTGGGAGTATATATAATTGATAGTGTGAGTTTATTTTCCATAAATGCATTGATTGTGAAAAAGAAATGACTTCTTTAATTACTCATCGGGAAGTTATTTTTGGATCATGAAATAGCTACTCTGGCCATTTTGTGTCTGACGATTCCACTATCTCAATTAGAGGAACGAGTGTCAACTCCAGCACGAAAGTATTAACCAGTTTCAACATATCTCACAGTTACAGTGCTGAGAAGTGTTTTTTGTTGATCATTATGTCAGCCTATTAGCAAAGTCTACCGTAGAAAAGATTGCTCAGGCATCTTTGGGCATTGTGTCAAGACAGGTATTTGTTAAAGGAACTTGACTAAGACTTGGAAAAGAGTCTTGGGTGAAAGGGCTACTGACATACCTCGGGTCAAGTGAATGCTACATTAACAAGCTTCTTTTATGTAATTGTCCGAGAATCAGAAGAATACAAACACATTAGTATGTACTTTATAATCACATGTTTTTCATGGCTAATTCAGTACTCTTGATTAGGGTATTTCGAGTTGGATGTTATGTTGCCTCCAATAAACCAGCCAATTTGCAACCC
>NC_051408.1:2635019-2635389 GCF_015228065.2 Penaeus monodon
CGTTTGGTATGCTCTCTTGTAGCCACATTGCAAATTCTGCCGATATGTGAGGACATTTTCTCAAGACTTCCGAAGCTGCAACTATTCAACCAAGCACAATTATGGGTAAATTTCTAATGTAGATCCACATCTGAAAATGCATTGAATTTGGGATCAGTGGATTCCTTACATTTAGAGTGCATTTATAGTAGTGTTAGTTTGGGGTAGGCAACAATAACGGAGATATTCGACTTGATAATAGGTCTGGAGGGCACGAGATACCCCAAGTGAGAACTGTGGGTTAAGATTGGCGAGATTTTCGTATGGGCAAGGTTTATTTGTGGCATTTGCGTTTGTCATTGCTAGGGGGGGGGGCTGTGGCTACTAAACA
>NC_051408.1:2635422-2635692 GCF_015228065.2 Penaeus monodon
TGCTTGAAATGCGAAGTTGCCTTCGCATCTGACTGGCACGGTGAGCCTGGAGGGTCTGAATAATGTGCCGATATTTGTTAGTCTTAATTCAGAGGAGGCAGTGGCTTGGCAGGCTAAATGTCAGTCACTGCTTGCCTCGTCCTGCATTGGTATCAAATTCAATGGGGTTTGAGATCGGGGCCTTTTCTAGAAAGTTATCCAGTTACGTACTTGACACCATTCCAAAAAAAAAAAGCGAAGTCGTCAAATGATATGATATATATGGTTTGA
>NC_051408.1:2635752-2635954 GCF_015228065.2 Penaeus monodon
ACAATTTTGAAACTTTTATTTTGTCACTCCAACATCGAAGGTCATTAGTGTCTTCCAAAATCTGTAGGATTGGCATTTATTTATCTGACCACTTCCTAGGTGACTTTGAGCAAGGCATTTGTCATGAACCAAATCTAATGATGGGGTGGGGGGGGGGGGTAATTAATAAAGTCAGAGGAAAGCAGCTGATTTTGCTTGGCAT
>NC_051408.1:2636675-2636966 GCF_015228065.2 Penaeus monodon
GGCTAGTATTTCCAATATATGATCCATCTCCAGATTCTTTGCCTCCCCCCCCCTCTCATTATTTGTTTTTACCTTTACTAATACATCTTACTTAAAATGTCCACTTCTTTGTGTGGCACATTGTGACTTAGCTGACTAGTTGGGAGGCTGAATGTCGACCTTATCCCTTCTGTTAAGGGATAAACCCATGTAAGAATGTGTTTGTTATTTTTGCTTATTATCCTTTTAATGTGTGTCCTATTTCTTTCTGTTTTCAGTTGTAGCATTCCAGACCATGTAAAAGGTTTAAAA
>NC_051408.1:2637025-2637210 GCF_015228065.2 Penaeus monodon
AAACAGAAATGCCTCATTTCATTTTTGATGATGAATATGTTAACGTCTGTTCCTTGGAAACAATTTATATAAGTGACAAATTAAACATGTAGTGATTTAGTGGAATCTGTTTTCACTATTAGTCAAGTGATATAATTTTAAATAAACCAAAGCTGAATTTTCTTTTTGTTTTGTTTAAACCAAGA
>NC_051408.1:2637243-2637486 GCF_015228065.2 Penaeus monodon
AGCAGAAACATATAGAAATATAAGAGCTGTAAAGTGGCGATTATTGTGAAGGCAGTTCTAGGAAGAACAAATGTTGCTCAAACAGTGTGTTTGAACTGTACAGACCACTTGCATAGCTGTTGAGAGAACAAACACTGGAATTAGTCTCAAGAGTCAATTCTACTTCACAAATGATGGAAATAATATTTATGATGCAAGTGGAAATGAAAATACCTTATTCATTTCCATTGTGACATTAACTTA
>NC_051408.1:2637521-2637850 GCF_015228065.2 Penaeus monodon
ACATGAATTGTGATAATGGCAGTTGATGTAGAAAATTATATACTCCAAGCTATTTGGAGGATATAAAACCTTTAATTATTGTAATATTTACATCCTAAGCATATATCAGAGGTATAACAAAAAAGATAAAATTGTCACGTTTTTCACTTAATTATGAGAACTTTTTATGTACAAGTTATAACAAGGAAATGCTAACTAGCATGCTAAAAGTTTTCTTTTTCTTTTTTTATCCTTTTTTAGATGTACATCAAAGATTCCTGTCACTACTTACGTAGTAATAATGAAAATTGATTACCTGTCTTTATGCTTGGGCAATTAAATGGACATGC
>NC_051408.1:2637901-2638370 GCF_015228065.2 Penaeus monodon
GTGCTTACAGATTATGAAACCTACGGCAGTGTATAGTTTCTCGAAAAATGTGAATTTCGTATTTCAAAAAATGAAAAAAAAAGAGAATTAGACAGTGGAACCAGTTACTAGTTAATATTGTACATGCAGTAATATTAGTATGTTATATATTCTTGTTATTCAAAGGAGAACTGACAATAAAGTAACCCATTGTGATTATCACTCATGCTGACTTTTACTACATTCTTACTTAACATCAATTCTATTTGAAAAAGTAAACTAAGAATGAATTATAACACTTGTAAGCATCTAGTAAATTCTGGAGATAAAGACTATTTTTTTTCTTGTAGTTACATGCCAAAGTACAAATCCTTAATCTTCCACCGTGTAAAAATGATTACATATCAAAATGTACTTTGATGATAATAAACTGCAGGACTGAATAAAGATTGAATAAGATGCAAAAGAGGACTGGACATGCAAGTAGTGA
>NC_051408.1:2640008-2640590 GCF_015228065.2 Penaeus monodon
GCCAAGGGCCAAGGAGAACATCTGGGCCTCAGTCTAAGTCTTCTATCGAGAGGGCGAAAGTCCAGTGAAACGAGTCCATCGATGGGCAGATTCCATTCAATAAAAATCACAGGATTTGACGAATCTATGGGCATTCGGACCGTGTTTTAAGCCCCCCCCCCCCTCATGGCAATAAACTATTCAGAAAAAAACTTCATTATCACAACGTTGTAGTAACATTTCATCTACTTCGCCTGTACGAAGCCTGAAGTTTATCAAGTCTGTATTATTCAAATCCCAATCGCATTTTTTCCCTCTACGATAAATTGGCTAATTTTATTAGCAAATTCATATAAAACTCCCCATCTCGCTTACAAACATTTCCACCCCACCATTTCTCTTACTTCAAATCCAAAATTAAGAAACCCAATGCAACTTACACATCCATTAAGTCGAGGAACCAACAACAGGCGGTGCTTCATCTTGATGATTGATGATGATAAAAATCAGTACAATCTCTCGTCGCTCCAGCATCTCAAACGGTCCGTGCTGCTCACTTGCTCGTTATGAGTTCTCGTCATAATGATGTTGTTGTCTCTTCAT
>NC_051408.1:2641191-2641608 GCF_015228065.2 Penaeus monodon
TACTACCATTTTATAACCGTACACCTGTCATCCTTTGCACGAGTGGCGGGGAGGGGAATATCGATGGAATATTAAGCAGAATATATTTATTAAATTCATATACAGTAATACAATGCACTCCTACAGAATTAAATATATATATACAATGGTATTTCCAATGAATGGTATTAATATGAAGAACAGAATACAAGATCGATTAGATTTTTTTTAATAACATATAGATCACCTAAAATGTCACTTTCTGATGCATTATGCAAACTGCAATTCAAAAGTGGAAAATAATACACAGTCGGCACTCATTTTAAGTCCCCTAAAGATAAAATAAAAAATATACACATTAAATCTTTCTTTTGAACACTGGTAGAGCAGACACCATCTTAATAATATTACTCAGTCGCTTTAATACTCTCATAAAAC
>NC_051408.1:2642009-2642860 GCF_015228065.2 Penaeus monodon
CTACACACCACCTTCGTCTCCATCCTCAAACCCCGGGGAAGCAGACAGCCTTTCGTAAGACAGCCTTTCGTAAGGCAGCCTTTCGTAAGACAGCCTTTCGTAAAGCAGCAACGAAGGCCCGATTTCCCTTCGCTTTCTGCCGGGGCATTCCTCGTCCAGGAGTCTCTGCATTTCCCTCTTCGCCACTTGAATCACCTCCTCCGTCCGGTTTTCCAAGGCCTCTCGCAAGACTGTGGGTGCAGGGGGGAATACGAGGCAGGGATGAGCTCGGAAAGGAAATGAGTGAAAGGCAGGGGTGAGTTCAGAGATGAAATGAAATGAGTGAAAGGCAGGAATGAGTTCAGAGATGAAATGAAATGAGTGAAAGGCAGGAATGAGTTCAGAAACGAAAGGAAATGAGCGAAAAGCATGAAGGAACTCAGAACGAAATGAGTGAAAGGCAGAAATGACTTCACTTATACTATCTGGCCTTGCTACGTTTTGTGTATCAGAGACAAAGGCGGAGAGAAATACGCATTATCAAGACCACATATGCGCTTATGATTCAGGAACTAAACTTTTTTCTTATGGATGGCTACAAGCGACTGGAAATCGATTTTGTTTCAGTGGGAATGGCTGCAGTTTCTAAAGGTGTCTCTCAAGAACGTGTATATGATCTAGTGTTGCAAATCTCTTCATATCGACGTCTACATCTTCCTCAATCAGAATCTATCTGTTGATGTTTTCAACTCGGTTCATCCTCTCACTTGATTGATATCCCTCAGTCCTTACCTAAAGCTACCTCGATCTATCTATCTTTCTCCGCTGTATCTTTGAATATTTATCTACTTAGTTCTTTCATCTCAACGCGG
>NC_051408.1:2643183-2643398 GCF_015228065.2 Penaeus monodon
AACAGCAGCTACGCTCAATACAAGCAAATCAATTTTAACCAAAACTTCGAAAATTAATAGATAATGAATGAGCTTCAGCTGTGACGAGAGAAATAACCCGACCGCTTCCTCCAGCATAACCAATGAAGCTAAAACTGCCGTGAAAGCTAGAGATCCCCTTAAAAAAAGGCTTATGATCAATAGATACATCTACATTACATAGGGGATTTTGTAGC
>NC_051408.1:2643498-2643621 GCF_015228065.2 Penaeus monodon
CCCAGTCCTTACCTGCTATTACTGTTAATGTATGTAAGGTATGTCACAGAGAACTGAATGATACAACTATATCACAAAAACAACACAAATAACAATGTTACTTATTGTCACTATTAGTGCACT
>NC_051408.1:2643821-2644829 GCF_015228065.2 Penaeus monodon
GGAGGGAGGAGGAGGAGAGGGAGATGTAGGATTGGGAAGCAAACGAATGAAAATTAGTAAAGCTTCTTCGTTTTTTTGGCGGAGAGGGAGAGGGAGAGAGGGAAGAGAGGGAGAGAGGGGAGAGAGGGAAGAGAGGGAAGAGAGAGAAGAGAGGGAGAGAGGGAGAGAGGGAAGAGAGGGAAGAGAGGGAGAGAGGGAGAGAGGGAAGAGAGGGAGAGTGGGAAGAGAGGGAGAGAGAAACTGAACGATAAAGAGAAAAAGAAAGAGGAAAGAGGGAAAAGGGAGAAAGGGAAAAAGAGAAAGAAGTGAAGAGAAGAAAAATACGAGGAAACACGAAATACTTAACAACATAAACCTTGGAATAATATGAATAATTGAGTTAATTTGATACGCCGGGGCATCTGCTGAACCCTAGCGCTATGCCACTCAACAGATAACCCAGATAATCCGGTAAATAAGCAACAATTCCAATTCAGAATCAAAATTGGACTCAAATTTGACCCAAAATTAACGCTTACCTTGAATTTCTTGAAGGATATCTACCTAAAACTTTTTTTTTTTTTCCTTTTCTTTGAACGACACTTAGATACTCTCTTACAAAATCTTAAAGACCAGGAAGCACTTCCTGGCACGCGAATCGCCGAAATCAGTCTTAGAGAAAAGCCAAAAATTCAAGGGATTTTGAAAAAAGCAGCAACACGTGGCGCCATCTTTTGGGCGGAAGCGTTGATATCGAAGCCGTTTTCGCTGGTTTTGAATTTTGTATAAAAAAATTGAGCTTTTATCAGCTTTTAAATCAGCTTTTATGTTATGTATTATCTTTTCTCTCTCTTACAAATATCACTTCAGCTTTTTGAGTGTTTATTTATGTATTTTTTTTCCCTAGGATTAACAGGCGTTTCAAACTTCGATTATCAACCATTCTGTATTAACTTTGGAGATCACTGCAAGTTGAAAAAAAAATATCTCTTAAGTTTTATGGCGTGAACGAGAAATTGTGCTTTTGAA
>NC_051408.1:2645511-2646444 GCF_015228065.2 Penaeus monodon
ACAAACCTGCGAATGCATGGTGTTATTACTATTCATTCATTAAAAATGTATTTAACTGCGGCATCAAAGTAAATATAATGTTAACTTTTGCTCGAATTCCTACAGCTGGCGCGGGAAGGCGTCCAAAGGCGCTAAGATCCTTCCTCAAAAACCCCCTTGCAAGGTGAGCAGCCAATACAAAGTGCATACTAACATCAATATCGATTCTGATTCATTATAATAATGAAATGGCAAATTCCTTCGTTGCAGGGAATGCACATAGATCGCTTAGAGCTCCATCGCCGCAGCCTGAAGTTTTGGCAGAGCTCCGTGGGCAGCAACAGCAACCAAACCCTCTCGCCTCAGCCGGGCCCCCGCGCCCTCGCCATGGAGGGCCCTCGCCGCGGCCTGGTCCTTCCTGCTTTCAACACGAACGGGTCCGCAACAGAGGAACTCAGCTCGGAGATAGCAGCAGCGAAGATAGTGAAGACGGTATCGACGACGACGATGTGGAGTCGCCGAACATTCTTTCTCGGAATGAACTCTTTCGAGGAGCATGCTTGGGCTGGGCTCTGGCACCCCCGGTCGCCAGCAGCCGGACCCCGCAGGATACCTCCGCAGAAACGAGGAATATCCCGCCGACATCCTTCAGACTCACCGCCGCCCTCCGGGATGCCCTCCTCCCGCTATCAAGGCGCTCACAGGACCGGCACTTGGACTCACCCGGACAGACCTCGCGTTGGGAGGAGTCAGAGACGCAGAAAGGAACGCGACCCTGCATAGCTATACCGTGACTGATGAGGAAGGCAGGGGAACGGTGCGTGGGAGGAGCAAGGGGGTGGAGGCCAGACCGGAAGGGGATAAACCGACGATTTAACTGCCTGTCGAGTCCCTTGTCATGGCAGGAGACGCGGCTCTCGGATTTTGTGCTGACTCATTGTCTGCCTGGCTGGC
>NC_051408.1:2646851-2647083 GCF_015228065.2 Penaeus monodon
TCCTTCCCTCCAACCCTCTCCGCTGCTAGCGGAGGATTACGGCTTCCGCTCACCTTGTCAACCACCCGCGCAGGAACGCCGAGCGGCCAGCGAGGCGTAAGCATCGCACTACGACCACTTCGCCTCTCGCCCTGCAAGTGGCCGACGCCGCGTTCTGCTGGAGAAGACACAATGTGGTGCTTGCCGGCTCCGGTTGGGCTACAGACCAGGTGCAGGTGGGCGAGGTAGAGAA
>NC_051408.1:2647410-2647815 GCF_015228065.2 Penaeus monodon
AGCGAACCTAAATTGATGAAAAAAAACTCCTCCCATCAACCTCTCTTTCCTGGAACTAACCTTAACAACTAGATTAACGATAAAAACAACACCCCATTTCAAATATTTCAGCCAATTCCGAGGGCGTGACTCCTGAGATTTACGTTGTACGAAACTTAATGGGATCCGCTGTCAAGAGATATTCAGGTGTACTATGTTATTCTTTTGCAGTAAAGTCTTAGTGGAAGTTCTGACTGTTATGTTCATGAATAGCTTTAATTTCAAACTTTCTTATATTTCGATTTTTTCCCGTTTGTACAGTATTATTCTCTTTCAGGTTTGGAGTTTTGCATCCCCAAAATTTCTTTTTGGTCAGTTTGCTTCTGTAGCCATGGTCAGGAATCAGATGCCATGGTCAGCAATCAG
>NC_051408.1:2649868-2651481 GCF_015228065.2 Penaeus monodon
CTAACCAATCAAAATTTAAAAAATATAATCTTCCTGTTTGTGTTTTACTTTCTAAAACGCTTCTGGAACGTACCACCGGATGCGGATCAGGGGATATTGCTTCGTGCTCTCTAGGATGTCACTTTCTTTCTGACATGTACCTTACGTCTCCCATCTGCAAACCACCTCCCGTATACAAAAATAATCTGATCATGAGCAGATCTGATTAGGTCTCATCAGTATAGCTATTCTCTCATTATAACTGTATCGTAATCATACAAACAAAAACAACTAGGACGATCAACACATGCAACTACTCCATCCACTCCTACCACACTGTGTCATCCCACCCCCGTCGCCCTACCGTTTCGCACACACACTAATACCGATGGACACGTAGATCCCGATTCATCACAAGTCAACCCGTAATTGACACAAAGACACATGTATGACCCGACCACGATACATCATACGGACTCGTTGTCCGTCAACACGACGGATAGTTTAGCAATGATAGTTGGCACCAATATGTGAGCGAGAATCGTAACAGTGAGGGAGAGAAATGCTATAGATTCAGAGAGAAATAGATAGTGTGCCGTGTCAGCACAGACCCATAGAGCCCGTGAATTTATGGTACGACAGGCCCACTGGAATCGAAATCTCATCTAGAAGAGGCAATTTCCGCGTTGTTTAAACACACAGAAAAAGAGACACACAGGAATTAGAGTTCGATAAACAAGCAATTTTCTTCACTTGGCAACAAAAACTCGAAAGGACGGTCAACCCCTTACATTTATTGAATGAAGGAAAAAGTAGTAATCACCTGGGATCGCTTTGGCAGTGTTTTTATGGAAGGGGAAGTTACCCTTCTTTCGAGGCTTTGTTTTTGCGGAGCCCCTACCCCCATACGCCTCCACCCTCACTTGGTCTCCTGAGCAGCAATACAGCTCTTCACAATTCTGTCGCTGTTTCTGGCTGCTGCTCCGGCAGCAAACAATCAAACGTTATCTCGGTCCAAACAGAACAAATCAAACTATCTCACCCCAAACAATCAAACTGTACCTCAACATCTAACAAACAATTATATCAAGTACTAAGCAAACAATCAAACTGTTATCTCGGTCCAAACAAACAAACAAACTGTTATCTCAGTCTAAACAAACAGTCAAACTCTTATCTCAGTCCAAACAAACAATCAAACAGTTATCTCGGTCCAAACAAACTGTTATCTCGGTCCTAATACAATGTCAATGCTACACAACACTTCTAAACAAACAACGAGCAAACTGTCATTCCCTTTTTCGGTCCAAACAAAACAATCAAAGACCGTGTAAGTCTCACTCTAAACAAACTGTTATCTCAGTCTACACAAAACAATCAAACTGTCATCTAGTCAACAATATCAAACACCGATGTAGAAGTATTACCTCGGTCCAAACAAACAATCAAACTGTCATCTTGGTCCAAACAAACAGTTATCTCAATCCAAACAATCAAACTGTTATCTCGGTCCAAACAAACAAACAAATTTATCCTCAATCAAACAAACGTACTCAGTCAATCAGATTTTTCCAGACAAGAGGACCCAGGCCAATGGTTATATCCGCAAAACCTGGCAAAATCGCCGTGAACAG
>NC_051408.1:2652202-2652309 GCF_015228065.2 Penaeus monodon
TAGTAAAAAGAGTGATAGCGAGCGCTCGCCCCCCCCCCAAAACCTCCCGGCACAAGGCCGACAGAAACCGGACGGGACCGATTCTGAGCGAATGTTATAAAGTGCGC
>NC_051408.1:2652359-2652802 GCF_015228065.2 Penaeus monodon
ATGTCGAGGTTATACGAAAACAAGAACAGAGGAAGCATTGAGCAAGAAGTACTCTATTGCAATACGTGGACTGTGGTTTCTAGAGTTCTGTTTTCCCATAATATCAGTTTTTAGTAGCACCGATTATTTTCTAGTTCTCTGTATTATTACTTTTTTTTTTTAATCCTCGTTATAATTTTATTTTGTCACCCGCGCAATGACGCATAGATATTTACTATTTAGCATAGGCCTAAACACATGAAAGCATGTCATTCTTAAATGTTTGTTTTATTATCAAGCTTTCAATGTAACACAAGCATCGATAAGATTACGTTATGCAATCATCTAACGGTTATTGTGCTTTATGGATTATCGAAACTCACTGTATAGAGAAAGTTGGCAAATTAATTCACAACACATATGTAATAATGACAATTTCTCTCTTATTTCTTTTTACCTCATCT
>NC_051408.1:2655249-2655338 GCF_015228065.2 Penaeus monodon
ACATGCGTTCATGTGTGTAGGCCTATGTAAATAGCGATATTTATGCGTCATTGCCGCAGGGCGAGCAAATATGATGATAACGAGGATTT
>NC_051408.1:2655374-2655505 GCF_015228065.2 Penaeus monodon
TCGGTTGCAACTAAAAAACTGATATTATGGGAAAAACAATAACTCAGAAACCACAGTCCACGTGTTGCAATAGAAGTACATTCTTGCTCAATGCTTCCTCCCTCTGTTCTTTTTTCGTATAACCTCGACAT
>NC_051408.1:2655555-2655641 GCF_015228065.2 Penaeus monodon
TGAGACATATAATGATTTGTTTTTGTGAGTGGTTTCGAGCGCACTTTATAACATCGCTCAGAATCGCCGGTTCTTCGCCTTGTCCC
>NC_051408.1:2656137-2656915 GCF_015228065.2 Penaeus monodon
CACGGCGAGTTTTGCCAGTTGCGGATATAACCATTCCCTGGGTTTTGTCTTGGAATAAAAGTCTGTTTGGGACTGAGAAAAGTTTGTTTGGATTGAGATAAATTTGTTGTTTGTTTGGACTGAGATAACAGTTTGTTTAGACTGAGATAACATTTTGTTTTTTTGTTGGACCGAGATAAACAGTTTGATTGTTTGCTTAGACTGAGATAATTGTTTGTTTAGAATGAGGTAACAGTTTGATTGTTTGGGTGAGATAAGTTTGATTGTTTGTTTGGACCGAGATAACTGTTTGATTGTTTGCTGCCCAGGGCAGCAGCCAGAAAACAGCGACAAGATTGAAGGAGCTGTAATTGCTGCTCAGGAGACCAAGAGGGGGAGGAGGGGGGGCAGGGGGCTCCGCAAAAGCCTCGAAAGAGGGTAATTCCCTTCCATAAAGTACATGCAAAGACGATCCCAGGTGAGGACACGTTTTTCTTCATTCATATAAATGTAAAGGAATTGACGTCCTTTCGAGTTTGTGCCATGTGAACACGTTGCTTGTTCATCGAAGTCTGAATCCCCGGGTCTCTTTTTCTGTTTAAACAAGCGAAAGCCTCTCAGGTGGGGAGTTCGATTCGTTGTCTGTCGTACAATAAATTCACGGCCCAAAGGGGCGGTGCTACAAAAATGTTTTGAATTAATGTCTGAGTTACTTTTCAGGGCAACTGGAAGGATGAAAACGACCGGCGTGTGAGGAAAAGAGTGGTAAATTATTTAGATAAATTTGATAACAGCAGTG
>NC_051408.1:2657056-2657245 GCF_015228065.2 Penaeus monodon
TTTTGTTTTATTAACGGTATTTGGTTTCATTATTTGATATCGTAATTTACATTTTCCAGAAAGAAAGTGACATCCTAGAGAACACGAAGCAAATTATCCCTGATCCGCCATCGGATGGTACTTTCAAGAAGCATTTTAGAAAGTAAAAAAACAAAGGAAAAAATTATATTTTTAAATTTTGATTGTTAG
>NC_051408.1:2659116-2659220 GCF_015228065.2 Penaeus monodon
TACCATCATTAATGTTATCATTATTACTATTCTTATTTCTTGTCATTATTGATATTAGTTCTTGTCATCATTAATAGTGTTATTTTTTGTAATCACTATTGTTA
>NC_051408.1:2659314-2659705 GCF_015228065.2 Penaeus monodon
CTGATTCCTGACCATGGCATCTGATTCCTGACCATGGCTACAGAAGCAAACTGACCAAAAAGAAATTTTGGGGATGCAAAACTCCAAACCTGAAAGAGAATAATACTGTACAAACGGGAAAAAATCGAAATACAAGAAAGTGGTGAAATTAAAGGCTATTCATGAAAATAACAGTCAAGAACTTCCACTAGACTTCTACTAAAAGAATAACATAGTAAACTCTGAATATACTCTTGACAGCGGAATCCCATTAAGGTTCGGTACAACGTAAATCTCAGGAGTCACGCCCTCGGACTTCGCTGAAATATTTGAAATGTGGTGTTGTTTTTATCGTTAATCTAGTTGTTAAAGGTGTAGTTACCAGGAAAAGAGAGGTTGATGGGAGGAGTTT
>NC_051408.1:2660093-2660261 GCF_015228065.2 Penaeus monodon
GGGCAGCCACCACATTGTGTCTTCCTACCAGCAGACCGCGGCGTCGGCACTTGCAGGGACGAGAGGCGAAGTGGTCGTAGTGCTGGATGCTTACGCTCGCTGGCCGCTCGGCGTTCCTGCGCCGGGTGGTTGACAGGTGAGCGGAAGCACGTATCCTCCGCTAGTAGT
>NC_051408.1:2660318-2660422 GCF_015228065.2 Penaeus monodon
CGTTCCCCTTGTAGGTAGGCCTACATGCATACAATGATCTATCCATCCATACACGCACACACCATCTCTCTCTTCTCCCTTTATTTATTGGGTTTTTGGTGGTT
>NC_051408.1:2660897-2661050 GCF_015228065.2 Penaeus monodon
ATCTAGGGAGGATACGTCTTCCGCCCCCTGTCAACCACCCGGCGCAGGAACGCCGAGGGGCCCAGCGAGGTAACTCCAGCACTACGCCCACTTCCCCTTTGTCCCTGCAAGTGCCCCCGGTCTGTGGTAGGAAGACACAATGTGGGGGTCCCC
>NC_051408.1:2661421-2661801 GCF_015228065.2 Penaeus monodon
AAAAATCCCCCCATCAACCCCTCTCTTTTCCCGGTAACTACACCTTTTAAAAATAGATTAAAGATAAAAACAAAACCCAAATTCAAAATTTCAGCGAAGTCCCAGGGCGTGACTCCCGAGATTTACGTTGTACCCAACCCAAGGGATCCCCTGTAAAGTTTTTAGGTTACTATGATTTTTTTAGTTGAAGTCTAGGGAAGTTTTTGACTGTTATTTCATGAATGCCTTTTAATTTTACCACTTTTTGTATTTCGATTTTTTTCCCCTTTGTACAGATATTTTCCCTTTAGGTTTTGGGGTTTGCATCCCCAAAAATTTTTTTTGGTCAGTTTTTTTCTGTAGCCCTGGTCAGGAATCAGATGCCGGTCAGGAAACAGGGA
>NC_051408.1:2663844-2664004 GCF_015228065.2 Penaeus monodon
CTAACAATCAAAATTTAAAAATATAATCTTTTCCTTGTTTTTGTTTTACTTTCTAAAAATGCTTCTTGAAAGTACCATCCGGATGGCGGATCAGGGGATAATTTGCTTCGTGCTTCTCTAGGATGTCACTTTCTTTCTGAAAATGTAAATTACGATATCA
>NC_051408.1:2664196-2664913 GCF_015228065.2 Penaeus monodon
CAAAATTTATCTAAATAATTTACCACTCTTTTCCTCACACGCCGGTCGTTTCATCCTTCCAGTTGCCCTGAAATAAGTAACTCAGACATTAAATTCAAAACATTTTTGTAGCACCGACCCTTGGCCGTGAATTTATTGTACGACAGACAACTGAATCGAACTCTCACCTGAGAGGCTTTCGCTTGTTTAAACAGAAAAAGAGACCCAGGAATTCAGACTTCGATAAACAAGCAACATGTTCACATGGCACAAACTCGAAAGGACGTCAATTCCTTTACATTTATATGAATGAAGGAAAACGTGTCCTCACCTGGGATCGTCTTTGCATGTGCTTTATGGAAGGGGAAGTTACCCTCTTTCGAGGCTTTTGCGGAGCCCCTGCCCCCCCTCCTCCCCCTCTTGGTCTCCTGAGCAGCAATTACAGCTCCTTCAATCTTGTCGCTGTTTTCTGGCTGCTGCTCCTGGGCAGCAAACAATCAAACTGTTATCTCGGTCCAAACAAACAATCAAACTTATCTCACCCCAAACAATCAAACTGTTACCTCATTCTAAACAAACAATTATCTCAGTCTAAGCAAACAATCAAACTGTTATCTCGGTCCAAACAAACAAACAAATTTATCTCAATCCAAACAAACTTATCTCAGTCCAATCAGACTTTTATTCCAAGACAAGACCCAGGCAATGGTTATATCCGCAACTGGCAAAACTCGCCGT
>NC_051408.1:2665450-2665543 GCF_015228065.2 Penaeus monodon
TTCCCGGCACAAGGCGAAGAACCGGCCGATTCTGAGCGAATGTTATAAAGTGCGCTCGAAACCACTCACAAAAACAAATCATTATATGTCTCA
>NC_051408.1:2665593-2665719 GCF_015228065.2 Penaeus monodon
ATGTCGAGGTTATACGAAAAAAGAACAGAGGAAGCATTGAGCAAGAATGTACTTCTATTGCAACACGTGGACTGTGGTTTCTGAGTTCTTGTTTTTCCCATAATATCAGTTTTTAGTAGCAACCGA
>NC_051408.1:2665755-2665844 GCF_015228065.2 Penaeus monodon
AAATCCTCGTTATAATTGTATTTGCTCCGCCTGCGGCAATGACGCATAAATATTTCTATTTACATAGGCCTAAACACATGAAAGCATGT
>NC_051408.1:2672756-2672888 GCF_015228065.2 Penaeus monodon
ATGATTTGTTTTTGTGAGTGGTTTCAAGCGCACTTTATAACGTTCGCTCAGAAACGTTCCCGGCCAGTTCTCGCCAGCCTTGTGCCGGGAAGGAGATGGATCCGAGCGCTCGGTTATCGTTATTATTATTAA
>NC_051408.1:2672925-2673536 GCF_015228065.2 Penaeus monodon
ACGGCGAGTTTTGCCAGTTGCGGATATAACCATTGCCTGGGTCTTGTCTTGGAATAAAAGTCTGACTGGACTGAGATAACACTTTGATTGTTTGTTTGGACTGAGATAAGTTTGATTGTTTGGATTGAGATAATAGGTTGATTGTTTGTTTACACTGAGATAAGTTTGATTGTTTGGACCGAGATAAGATTGTTTGTTTAGGCTGAGGTAACAGTTTGATTGTTTGTTTAGGCTGAGCTAAGAGTTTGATGTTTTTGGGCGAGGGTTTTGATTGTTTGTTTAGGGCTGAGATAAAAGTTTGTTTGTTTGGGTTAAGGGAAAAAAGTTTATTTTTTGGAATTTAGATAACAGTTTTTTTGTTTACGCTGAGGGGAACAGGTTTTATTGTTAGGGCTGAGATAAAATTTTTTTGTACTTTAGTTTGATTGTTTGATGAGATAAGTTTTTATTTTTTTTTAGGCTGAGAAAAAAGTTTTATTGTTTGGGGGAGAAAGTTTTAAATTTTTTGTTTTGGGCTCAGATAAAAGTTTGATTGGGTTAGACCGAGATAAAAATTTTTTGAGTGGAAGGGCGATGCTATATATATATTTTATTTTATTATAGGCTCCCCC
>NC_051408.1:2673577-2673826 GCF_015228065.2 Penaeus monodon
GCTTTCTCATCCTGGGCCCCCCTTTCTCCTCTTTCAGTTATTTTGTCTATTCCCTTTTTAAATTTAAATTTTAAAATCTAAACCTTTTCTCTATAAAGTTTGTTTTCCCCCCTTTTTTCTTCTTTACGTTTTAAAAAAAAAAAAATTTTTTTTGAATTTAAGATTAGAGCCAAAAAATTCGGGTCCCCCAAAAAGCAGCAGCCCCGAAAAAACCAAAAAACTGGGGGTTTTCTGCCCCGGAGACCAAGA
>NC_051408.1:2673850-2675223 GCF_015228065.2 Penaeus monodon
AACCGCAAAAAATCCCAAAGAAGGAAATCCCTTTATCAATTCCCCCCCCCCATTTTCAAAAACACGATAAACCCGGTGAGGAAACTTTTTTTCCCCCCCCCCCTTTAAAGTAAAGGGGATTGACGGGGCCTTTCGAGTTTTGTGGCATGTGAAAACCCGTTTGCTTGTTCATCGAACTCTAAATCTTTAGTTTCCTCTCTCTCCCTTTTTTGAGAAAGAGAGTTCCTTCCGGGGGACTTGTCTCAGGTTAAAAGGGAAGCACGAGGAGGGCTGCGTGGGAAGGGCCTTTAGCACACGTCCCGAGGGATCAGCCCCAAGGGTTTAGTTTACTGAAATTTAAAATTTACGGTCAAGGGAAGTATTTCTGGGTTACCTTTTTTTCAGGGTTTTCTGGAAGGGCGAAATTTAAAAAATCTCGGAAACGCGTCGTAATTTTTTTTTTAGATAAATTTTGACAAAAAACAGGATGAGAAGGGTAAGATAATAGTAATAATGGGAACAAAATAATGATAAGCTAGGTTTATAATGAAAAATAAAAAAATTTAGATACATAGTAATAGTGGTTTCTGATAACAATTTTAATAATAGCTTTTATGAGATAATCCTAGTCACATTTTCCCTCATTATTTTTTTTATTAACAACAAAATCATCGGTATGGTTTTTATTTAAAAATCGTTAAATTTTCATTTTCAGGCCAAAAAAAGGGAAAAAGAAGTATTGGAAAAAAAAATTTAAAAAAATTATCCCGATCCGCCAGCGAAAAGGGAAATAAAAGGAGCACTTTTTAAAATTTTTAAAAAAAAAAAAACAGAAGGAAATTTTTTTTGAATTTTTTTTTTACCAAAAAAAAAATTTCATAGTACATGAGTTTTTTCCTTACAAATTGGCAACCCCTTTTAAAGTCGGGTTACTTTTCAAAGGGGAAAATAGAAGGAAGCTTTTGATAGGGGTACCAGGAAAAAAAAAATTTTTAGATAAAATTTTTTAATAAAGTGATGAGAGGAAAACCCAAATAGTAAATAATGGTAATGATAGGATAAAGAAAAATTTGTGAAAAGATAATTTTAGTGGGAGTGATAACAATTATAGTTTATATGCTATAAATGATGGGTAATCCAATCAAATTTTCCCTGATCATTATTAAATTTTTTTTATTAACAACATAAATTTAAACTTTTTTGGTTTCATTATTAATTCGTAATTTACATTTTCAGGCTATTTTAAAAAAATTTTTAAAAAAAAAAAACAGAGGAAAAATTTTTTTTTTTATTTTGGAAAGATTAGATACCATTATTATTTTCCCTTATTACTATTCCCTTTTTTTCTTGTCCCTCATTAATTTTTTTATTTTTTTGTAGTAAAATTAAAGTTA
>NC_051408.1:2675311-2676534 GCF_015228065.2 Penaeus monodon
CAATTCCTAAACAACAAGTCCCTAAAAATTTCTGACCATGGTACAAAAGATACAAAAACAAACGGACCAAAAAAATAATTTTTGGGGGTGCAAAACCAAACAGGGAAAACTTACACCCCCAAAAGACATCGAAATACAAAAAAAGTAGTGAAATTTCAGGCTATTAAGAAACAAAACCCCTTTTTTTACAACTCTTTTTAAAACCCGTATGGGGCATAATCACAAAAGCAACCAAAAGGAAAAAAAAACAGAAGCAAAAACGGAAAAGAAAGGGCAAACATTTTAGTCAGATTAAGACCATTAGAATAGTACGTTCGGTAATAAAAAAATTTTTTTTTTAATCAGTAATTTTACAAAATTTTTTAACCCAGAGAATTTTTTGAAAAAAGAGTTTGTTGATTTTTTCTCATAGATTTAGGATGCTGTTTTCCCTACTCGGGGGCCTTTAATCTTGGGTCGTTTGGCTCTGGGTGGTTTCAACAGGGAAATTTTTAGGACATGAAAAAGGGGGCCCAAACTGGCCCGCCCCCGGGAGGAACCCGGAAAAAACAAAGGGAAAAAGGGGGAAGGGAGGGAGGGAGGAAAAAGGGGAGGAGGGGAATCCGCACAAATCTCCAAAAAAAAAACTCCCCCTTTATAAAAACATTTCCCAAAAACACCAGGTGAGGGCCTTTTTTCTTTTTTCATTTTTGGAAAGGAAAAGTTTTTTATTGGCCAATTTTTCACGTTTTTTGGGATCAAATGGAAACATTTTTTTTTTTTAACAAAAACCAAAAAACCCTTCTGGTATAAATTAAATTTGGGACTTGCCCAAAAGGGTAAGGGAACCCCAAGGGGGGCAAGTTTTCCCCGACCAAAAGGGGGTTTGGCCTAGGTTAAAAGAATTTTGACATTAAAATATTAAAATTATTTTAATTAATTGGTTTTTTTTAGATAAAAATAATTTTTTTTAAAATAAAATATTAAAATTTAAAAGAAAAAATTAAGAATATAATTTAAGTTTTTTATGTTTTTTTTTAAATTTTTAAAGTTTTTCATTTTTTTATAAAAATAAAAAGAAAAAAAAATTTTAATAATAAAAATTTTTTTTTAAGTTTTATTATTTTTTTTTTACTATATTTTTAATTTTATTACTTTTAAAAAATTTATTTTGATTTATAATTAATCTTTTCATATTTGTATTTTCTTTTTGGGTTTTTAAGGTTTTAAAATGAAAATATGTC
>NC_051408.1:2676577-2677615 GCF_015228065.2 Penaeus monodon
TTTAAATTTAAAAATTTTCAAATTTAAAAAAAATTTTATAAAGAAATTTTAAAAAATTTAAGAAATTTTTTTATTTTTTAAAATTTTTAAAAATAATTTAATTTTAATAATATTTATAAGGGATATTTTTTTTTAGTTAAAAGGAAAAATTTATTTTATTTTTTAATTGTTTAAATTTGTTTCTTTGGGGAACAAAGTTGTATTTGTTAAAAAAAAAATTTTTTTTAAAATTTTTAATAAATTAAATTTAAAATATAGAAATTATTTGATTTAATTGTTTTAAAATTTATTAAAATTAGAAAATTTTGAAAAAGATTTAAATTTTTAAAAAAAAAAGAAAAATTAAAAAAAATTTTTAAGAAAAAAAAAAAAAAAATTTTTAAAAAAATTTGAAAAAATTTAAAAAAAAATTTAATTGTAAATTTTTTAAGTTTAAGTTTTTGATTTTTAAGTTTATGTTAAAAGTATTTTATAAAAAATTATGTTTTGTAAAAAAAAATTATATGTTTATATAATATGAAGTTTTTTTAAATTTTAAATAGAAATTTTTTGAAAGTTTTATAGATTTTTAATATTTATATAGTTATATTAATATATATTATAATAAAATTTTATATATATAAAATTATATATTATATATATAATTATGGGTATCAATACGTGGGCCCGGGTTTCTGCTCACCCGGGCACAGCTAATTGAGAAAAATCTACCCCCCAAAATTTTAGACGAAAATGATGCATTGATACTGTATTGGGTGTGCGTTTTGCCGAATATGTTTGCGGGTTCAAGCAAAACCCGGGGACACTTTAAATTAAAGTACACAGAGGGCAGGGGCAGTTGCGACCGTACAGTAAGCTCGCTGGCGGGGGGGGGACCCTCGATTTTCCCCGAAGGGATAGATTTTCAAATTTAATATATAAAATAAAATAGGTAAAATTTTAGGGGATGTTTTTAAAGAATTTAAACATATTCCCCTTCCCCCCCCCCTCCCCTAGCGTTTTTGGGGGGTGGGTTTTTCATCCGCTTAAAATTGTGGG
>NC_051408.1:2677826-2678033 GCF_015228065.2 Penaeus monodon
GGGGGTTTAATTCAAAGCTTTATTTTCTCATCCAAGCATGGGGCCACAGGGATGTGGAGGAGAGGATTAACACTAGGGGTAGGCATTGGTCTTAGGAGTCATTGATTACGCCACCATTGATTACGTCCTGGATTTGTACCATCTGTCCTACATGTAACTTGGGCAGGTTGCGGGCGTGCTTGTCGTACTGACGTTTAATTTGCTGGC
>NC_051408.1:2678134-2678271 GCF_015228065.2 Penaeus monodon
AAAGGGCCCTACACCCAAACCCGACAAGGGGAGGGAAACCCCCAGGGACCATTCTCCCCCGAGCCGCCGAGGGAAGAGGGTCGCTCGCTCCGCCTCTCGTTTCAGTGAGTGAACGTGTCTCCAGCCCCTCCCAATTT
>NC_051408.1:2678349-2678638 GCF_015228065.2 Penaeus monodon
TTGAAAAGTTCGTGTCGAGTGTGTGCTTTCCTCCTCGAAGTCATAACCGTTTCGTGACTTTGTGGCCGTCGAGGATTACTTCCAGACAACACGAGTAAGTGATTGAGGAAACGTCGCCGGAGGCTATTTTTCCCCTTATTATTGTCTTTATTTTCATCCCCCCCTTTTTTTTTTTTGTATGTTGGTTCGTTTTGCCCCGATGTGATTGCAGGCGTAAAATTCAGGTAGGCTTCTTCCTTCGTAGCAGTATAATACAGGGGGTACTATTATATTGCTTTAGTTTTTATTC
>NC_051408.1:2679119-2679287 GCF_015228065.2 Penaeus monodon
TATCGACTATCATTAGATTGGCCATCTATTGAATTAATAGATACACTATTTCTATATCGTTATCTATATGATCTCCTTGTTTTCGTCATTTTTATATTTATTTTTCAGTTTGGGAAAACTTTAATCCCAAATTTTCTTTTTTTTTTCTCCTCTTTTTTCTTTACCTTG
>NC_051408.1:2679482-2679586 GCF_015228065.2 Penaeus monodon
TTAAAATTCTCATAAGGGAAGGAGGGGGAGGAAAGGAGGAGGAGGGAAGGAGGTGAGGGAAGAAAAAGCAAGAGAGGAAGAGGGGAGTAGGTGGGGGGTAAGGG
>NC_051408.1:2679890-2680169 GCF_015228065.2 Penaeus monodon
CCCCGCAGGTGAGGAGATAGACACACAGACAATCTTACCTCCGGCAATAACGTCGCATTTCCTTCCTATCTTTCAGCGGCGGAGGAATCTCACCGGCCCGAGAGGTCAGTCAGGAGGAGCGGACTGAAGGGGCAGCGAAGAGTCGAGAGCAAATCCGAACAGATGAAACTCTGCCTTCTGAAATGGCGCAGCGACCCTGAAGCACAACCTTTCTGAAGGATCCTGAAGGAGAGGTTCGGCCGCCGCAGCAGGATTTCGGCAGCCTCGACGCCCGTCATT
>NC_051408.1:2680219-2680317 GCF_015228065.2 Penaeus monodon
ACTCCAGGCAGGACAGATGAAAACCGTTGTCATCACTGCAGGATTTATTATTGTGACTAACTGCGTTCCCGGGTTTGGTTACGACAAAGTACCGAGGG
>NC_051408.1:2680647-2681277 GCF_015228065.2 Penaeus monodon
GGGGGGGGGGGCACCTGCCTGCACCCACACGCTCCTGCCGGCGGACCTGACGACAGACGGCAAACCCGGATTAAGGCGGAGACTCACACCCTGAGGATTGTATCCGCTCGTAGGCTTTTGATAACCTACAAAAGGGGAAGAAATAAATCTACTGTTATTGTTATGTGAGGAAAAGATGAACATGAAACGTAGGTGTAAGAGATGCAACTATAGCTGAAAAAGTTGCAAGTTCTGCTGTTTATATTTTTTTCCTGCGGACGTAGCATGGCTCTCCGATGTGGTTACCTTATCCTTTTTGATGTTAGAGCATTTCCTTAAATCTGAGCATCATGAAGACCTTTCTACAGCCAGAGGTAACACAGCGAGAAGACGGAACTGGTTACCACAACGAAATAAATAAGTCACCCCTGCACATGGCATTCCGTGCCATTTTCTACAATCGCATATTCCACGTCGTCATTTTCTTTAAAAAAATTAATTGGTGTAACTATTATAATCAACTTTTTGCGCGACAAGTTACATACAACCGTCAGAAAGACAAGTGTAATAATATAAAAAGTATTCTAAACAACTCCGTTAAACTAAAGATATTATAAAATTTCTCCAAATACAAAATCGTCTCATGTCATA
>NC_051408.1:2681384-2681479 GCF_015228065.2 Penaeus monodon
AGTGATAAATTAGACTAAATTGACGTCTTTTGAAACAAGATGTCAGAATGTTGAAACGCTGTCAGTATATCACTGCTTTCTCTTAAGTTGAATGC
>NC_051408.1:2682007-2682118 GCF_015228065.2 Penaeus monodon
AGACACGGTGAGATCGAGCAGATGGTACAATAGTAGTAAGGTGTAAGGATGTTTAAATGGGGTGTTGTTTTTATCGTTAATTTGGTTGTTAGAGGTGTAGTTACCAGGAAA
>NC_051408.1:2682392-2683597 GCF_015228065.2 Penaeus monodon
TCAGACAGGGGATAGACAGCCAGCCAGGCAGACAAAAGAGTCAGCACAAAATCCGGAGCCGCTTCTCCCGCCAGACAAGGGACTCGACAGGCAGTTTAAAAAGGGGGGCATCCCCCGGGGGAGGGCCCCCCCGGAAAGGGGGGGCGGTTTAGTTTTGAAGGAGTCGGCGGGATATTTTCCCCGTTTTTGCGGAGGTTTTCCTGCGGGGTCCGGGGTGCTCGCGGGCCGGGGGTTTCCAGAGCCCAGCCCCCAAACCCTGCTCCTCGAAGAGTTCATTCCGAGGGGAAGAATTTTTCGGCGGGGCTCCCCATTTGTGGTCGTCGATTTCCTCTTCACTATATTCGTGCTGCCAAACTCCAGCTGAGTTCCTCTGGTTTCGGGGCCCGTTTGGGTTGAAAGCAGGAAAAGGGAAACCCGGCCCCCGGCGAGGGCCCTCCATGGCGAGGGGGGCGGGGGGGCCCCGGTAAAGGGGAGAGGGGGTTTTTGGGGTTTTTTG
Source organism: Penaeus monodon (assembly GCF_015228065.2). Classification (NCBI taxonomy): domain Eukaryota; kingdom Metazoa; phylum Arthropoda; class Malacostraca; order Decapoda; family Penaeidae; genus Penaeus; species Penaeus monodon. Next base: position 2,682,889 of record NC_051408.1, read on the forward strand.
CTTGTTTGCCCAAAAGGAGCCCCTGCCCAAAAATTCAGGCGGGGGCGATGGAGCTTTAAGCGATCAGGATTCCCTGGGAACGAAGGAAAATTTCCATTTCATTATTATAATGAATCAGAACGGAAAATTTATGTTTAAAAAAAGTTAGTATTTCAAATTTGTATTTGGGTGCTTTTAAACCCTTTCAAGGAGGATTTTTGAGGAATGATCTTAGCACCGAACTTGGATTATCACACCCTGCAATCACTTACTACAAACTGAAAGGTCAATTAGCCGAGCAGAAAGCAGGTATTTAGCGAAAGTGTATTATATCGCCCTGTAATTACCTAGCACGGGAGTAAGGGGGTTTAATTTTCCCGAGTTTGGGAAAAAGGTATTCAAAAACCCTTTAAAAGGGCACCGGCTATTTTCCCCAGGCAAGCGCAAACCAAAAGGGGTACAGAAGCCCAAATTTCCATTTTTTGGGTTTTATTGACAGGCATTTTCACGGGTTTTAAAATTTACATGAGGACATTAGAAGCGATTTGCAGTCGGTACGGGCGGGGGGGGTGCGCTAACCACATGGGAATTATCTACCTGGAGTGCAATTACCCCGGTCACCCAAGGGGGAGTTACGGTGACCCTAAAATTTTGTCCCATCCCGGGCCCTGACCGGGGAAAGGGGCCCAAATTGTCCCTTGACCCCGAGTTGGGATTTCTCAAAACCCCC
>NC_051408.1:2684418-2684490 GCF_015228065.2 Penaeus monodon
GAATTAAATATACCCTACATTTTATAAATAAAATTTTACATACACCCCACCATATAATATAAATTTAAAATA
>NC_051408.1:2686214-2686344 GCF_015228065.2 Penaeus monodon
AAATTTTGGGGCCCCGGGGGAAATTTTAATATAAATGTAAAATTGATTATTATCAATAATTTTTTTTAAAAATTTATTGAATTCCTTAACCCCCTTTAAAAAGTAAGGTCATATTTCCCCAAAGGTTATT
>NC_051408.1:2686670-2686998 GCF_015228065.2 Penaeus monodon
TTTATTTTAATATATTTTAAAAAATTTTAATAAAAATATAAAATTAAATATTTTAAAAATATATATATTATATTATATATAAATATATATTAAATTTTCCCCTTATATATATTTTTATATATAAATTATATAAAATAATAAATATAATTTTATATATATATAAAATTTAGAATATAATTATATATAAAAATTTTATATACATAAAATTTAATTATATTTAAATAAATAATAAAACAAAATATGAAAAATAATATATATTATATAAATATATATATATAAAAAGATAAAAATTTTTTTTATAAAATTTAGATCCCCCAAATTTCAAAGT
>NC_051408.1:2687222-2687373 GCF_015228065.2 Penaeus monodon
TATATATTATATATATTAACTAATATATATATTTTATATATTTTATTTTTTTGGTTTTGTTTTTTTCTTTTTTTTTTTTTTTTTTTGGTTGGTTTTTTTTGTTTTTTATTTATTTATGTATTTTTATATATTTAAATTGTATATTTTTGAT
>NC_051408.1:2687390-2687941 GCF_015228065.2 Penaeus monodon
TATTTATATATATTATATTATATATATTTTAATTTTATATAAAAATATATAATATATTTTGATTTTGTTTTTGTTGTTTTGGTGTGTTTTGGGGGTGTGTTGTGGGGGTTTTAAAAAAATTTTTTTGTTTTTTATTATTTAAAAACGGGGATATATATAACATATTATTTTTTATATTATTTTAAACAAAACAAAACCCCCAAAAACACACACACACCCACACCCACACACACAATTTTTTAATTATATATTTTATTAAAATATAATTATATATATATATATTAAAATTATATATATACTATATATTTTAAAATATAAATTTTAATTTTATTATTATATATTTTTGTTTTGGGGATTTTAATATATATATAATATTTATATATATATATTTTATATTTTTATAAATATATATTAAAATATATTTTATAATTTTATATTATATTTTATAAAATATTTATAATTTTATTTTAAAAAAAACCCAAAAAAAAAATTTTTATTATTTTTATATTAAAATATATATATTTTTATATATAATTAATTTGAAAAATTTT
>NC_051408.1:2688058-2688144 GCF_015228065.2 Penaeus monodon
TTTTTTTTTGAAATTTTTTTTCCCTTTTTTTAAATAATAATAAAATTTTAATCCCCAAAACCCAAAATTCAAACACACTTCCCCCC
>NC_051408.1:2688191-2688628 GCF_015228065.2 Penaeus monodon
TTTTGGGGGGGCAGAAAAAAATTTAAAAAAACGGGGGTTTTTTGGTTGGGTTTTTTTTACCTTCCCCTGTTTAAAAATATCCAAAATTTTTTGAAAGGATTAAGTGGAAAAGTATTTTTTAAAAAAATAACAAATAAAAAAATATTTTTTAAAAATATTTTTTTGGGGGTTTAAAAAAAAATTAAAAAATATTGGGTTTTTTTTTTTATAAATTTTAAAAATAAAATTATGTAAATTTAAAATATTAAATATATTTTTATAGATATATATAATTTTAAAAAATATATATAAAATATAAAAATATATATATATAATAAATTTTATATAATATATATAAAAATATATATATAATATATAAAATATATTATATATAATATAATTTATATAATTTTATATACAAAATAATTTTAAAATTTTAAAATAATATATTATATATA
>NC_051408.1:2688675-2689260 GCF_015228065.2 Penaeus monodon
GGGTTTAAAATTTTTAAAATTTTTTACTAAATATATTAAAAAAAAAAAATATAATAAAATTTTTAAATAAAAATTTAAATTTTAAAAAATATTATATAATATAAAAAAAATAAAATTTTAAAAAATTATTATGAGAATGTTATTAAGGTGGGGTTTTTGGGTTTTTTTTGTTGTTTGTTTAAAACCCCCTTTTTTTTCCTAATGGGGTTAAAAAATAAGCCAAACAAAAAAAAACTATTTTTAATTACGGTAAATCCTTACCTAAACTTAAAAAAGGAAAAAATATATGTAAAAACCAAAAATTTTGGGAAGGGCCCAAAGAATATTGGGAAACCCCAAAAAAAAGGTCTATTAACCCCCTTTTTTTTTTAAAAAATGAAAAATTTTTTGGGTTTTGTTTTTATTAAACATTTAAAAAACAAAATTTTAAAGGGAAAACTTTAAAATTGGGAAAAATTTTTTTGGGGGTTGGGTTATAATTTGGTTTGGGGCATGAAATATTTGCCCTTCCCTTTTTGGTGGGTAACCCGAGGGGGTATATTATAAGGACAGAAAAGTCTGTGTTAAAACCCCCTTTTAATTTTT
>NC_051408.1:2689319-2689528 GCF_015228065.2 Penaeus monodon
GTCGTGTTGGGCAAAAGAGTTGTTGTTGGTTGGAAAAAAAGGGCCTTTCGTGTTGATTTTGCGGGGGCCCCCTTTTTTTAAAAAAAAGGAAAAGGGTTTGGCCAAACCCCTTTTCCCTTTTTCCGTGGCCGGGGTAAAAAGTGTTTGAGCCGGGGGTTTTAAGGGGGGGGGGTTGGGATTTTGGGAAAAAATGATTGTAAATTTTTCTT
>NC_051408.1:2690259-2690535 GCF_015228065.2 Penaeus monodon
TTATATATGCATGTCTGTGTGTTTGTGTAGGCTACAGAGTGTATATTCATAAGCGCTGTCGATCTGTCGATCACATAACATACCTTCACTTACACTTATGTAAAAATTGCTGACTTACGTAACATCTGCGGCCTTCGTGCGGGCATTAATGTTTACTCCAACAAGTAAAGTATGTTTGCGCCTGTCGCCATGCAAGCAAGACCAATATAAAGTAAATGATTGAGTGGAAAAGAACCCTTTCGTGTTGATTCTGCCGGGGCGTTTTGGCAGGGAGGT
>NC_051408.1:2691301-2691388 GCF_015228065.2 Penaeus monodon
ATAACATTTGACTGCAAAAACTGGACAAGAGGCATCAAGTGTGGCAAAATGTTAAATTATTTTGCTATACTAAATGCTATATATATT
>NC_051408.1:2691577-2691787 GCF_015228065.2 Penaeus monodon
ATTGAATTACTTTAGTATACTATATTACTATACTCTACTAAATTCCTGTGGTATGCTAGATTGCTATACTAAATTACTATATTTTAGTACATTACTATGCTAAGTTAGTATGCTATAATAGATATATACTATAGTATCTATATATTACTAGATACTTACTAGTTACTATGTATAAACTACTACTTGACTATCTAGATTACTTACTCTATA
>NC_051408.1:2691975-2692118 GCF_015228065.2 Penaeus monodon
TAGACCTATAATGATTTGTTTTTGTGAGTGGTTTCAAGCGCACTTTATAACGTTCGCTCAGAATCGGGTCCCGGCCAGTTCTCGCCAGCCTTGTGCCGGGAAGGAGGTGGATCCGAGCGCTCGGTTATCGTTATTATTATTAA
>NC_051408.1:2692155-2692515 GCF_015228065.2 Penaeus monodon
ACGGCGAGTTTTGCCAGTTGCGGATATAACCATGCCTGGGTCTGTCTTGGAATAAAAGTCTGACTGGACTGAGATAAACACTTTGATGTTTGTTTGGACTGAGATAAGTTTGATTGTTGGCTGAGGTAACAGTTTGATTGTTTGTTTACGCTGAGGTAACAGTTTGATTGTTTAGACTGAGATAAGTTTGTTTGTACTGAGTTTGATTGTTTGGATTGAGATAAGTTTGATTGTTTGTTTAGGCTGAGATAACAGTTTGATTGTTTGTTTGGACTGAGATAGTTTGATTGTTTGTTTGGACTCAGATAACAGTTTGATTGCTTAGACCGAGATAAAAGTTTTCGAGTGGAAGGGCGATGC
>NC_051408.1:2692539-2693249 GCF_015228065.2 Penaeus monodon
GGCTCCCTCCCTCTCTCGTTCTCTTTTCTCCTTCATTCTTTCTTCTCTGTTGCTTTCTCCTCTTGGCCCCCTTACTCCTCTTTCAGTTATCTTTGTCTATTCCTTTCTATTAATTTAATATCTATCTCTTTGCTCTATAAAGTTTGTTCCACCATTTATTCTTCTTTACGTTAAAAAAAAAATTCTTTTTTAGAATGGAAGATTATGAGCCAAAAAATTCGGGTCCCGCCCAAGAGCAGCAGCCAGAAAACCAAAAAGCTGGGGTTTGCTGCCCAGGAGACCAAGAGGGGGAGGAGGGGGGGCAGGGGCACCGCACAAATCCCCAAAGAAGGAAACTCCCTTCTATCAAGGCGATGCAGACACGATACCAGGTGAGGACACTTTTTTTCCCCCCCATATAAATGTAAGGGCATTGACGTCCTTTCGAGTCTGTGGCATGTGAACACGTTGCTTGTTCATCGAACTCTAAATTCTTTAGTCTTTCCTCTCTCTCCCTTTCTGAGATGAGAGTTCACTTCGGTGGGACTTGCTCTCAGGTTAAGGGAAGCACGAGGAGGTTTCTAGCAGTGGGAAGGTCACTTAGCACACGTCCAGAGCATCAGCTCAAGTTCAGTTGACTGTATTAAATTCACGGTCAAGGGACGTATGCTGGGTTACTTATTTCAGGGTTACTGGAAGGACGAAAATAAAAGATCTCGGAAAACGCGTCG
>NC_051408.1:2693465-2693663 GCF_015228065.2 Penaeus monodon
TGTTTTATTAACAACATAAATCATCGGTATTTGGTTTCATTATTTAATATCGTTATTTACATGTTCAGGCAGAAAGAGAAGTATTGGAAAAACAATGAAAAGTATCCCGATCCGCCAGCGAGATGGGAAATACAGGACGCACTTCTTAAAAGTTGAGAAAAAAAAAAAAACAGAAGGAAAATATATTTTTGATTTTGA
>NC_051408.1:2693718-2693806 GCF_015228065.2 Penaeus monodon
AACATTTAATGTCTGGGTTACTTATCTCAGGGAAACTAGAAGGAAGCTTATGATAGGGGTACCAGGAAAAAAAAGTTTTATTTAGATA
>NC_051408.1:2693985-2694110 GCF_015228065.2 Penaeus monodon
ACAACATAAATCATCGGTATTTGGTTTCATTATTTAATGTCGTAATTTACATTTTCAGGCTCATTTAAGAAACATTTTTTGAAAGAAAAGAAAACAGAAGGAAAAGATTTTATTTTTTATTTTGG
>NC_051408.1:2694297-2694512 GCF_015228065.2 Penaeus monodon
CTAAACATCAAGTGCATCTAATTACTGACCATGGCTACAAAAGATACAAATCAAACGGACCAAAAAGTAATTTTGGGGATGCAAAACTCAAACAGAATACTGTACACAGCGAAAAAGACATCGAAATACAAGAAAGTAGTGAAATTACAGGCTATTAATGAAACAAAACATTTATACAACTCTTTAACACAGTATGGACATAATCAGCATAAAGC
>NC_051408.1:2694560-2694808 GCF_015228065.2 Penaeus monodon
CATGCTAGTCAGATTAAGACCATTATGAATAGTACAGTTCGTGTAATAAATGTTTATCTTTTATACTCAGTAATTTGACAACATTTATTAACCGAGAGATTTTATGAAACCGAGTTTGTTGATTTTGTTCTCATAGATGTAGGGATGCTGTTCCATACTCGGGGTCCTTGATATCTTGGGTCTGTTTGGCTCTGGGTGGTTCTCAACAGGAATTTGTAGGACATGAAAAAGGAGCTCGAGCTGCTGTC
>NC_051408.1:2694858-2695174 GCF_015228065.2 Penaeus monodon
TCCGCACAAATCTCCAAAGAAAACTCCCTTCTATCAAGGCGATGCAGACACCAGTCCAGGTGAGGACATTGCATTGACGTCCTTTCGAGTTTGTGCCATGTGAACACGTTTTTTATTGGCCCTTTTAACACAGTATGTTGGTATACAAATAGTTATGCCTTTTTTGGGTCTAACAAAGACCCAGAAAATATATAGTGCTAGTCCCACTATAACTTGACAGACTACTGCACAAAGGCTTTTCGTAGAGACTGTCGACTCGAAGGACAAGCAACGTGCTCCTGACCATAGGTCTGGCATAGGATTCTTGTATATGTAC